>NC_088922.1:35880000-35937500 GCF_038396675.1 Hydra vulgaris
CTGGAAGATTGTTAATGTAAATTAAAAAGAGTATAGGGCCAATGATAGAACCTTGAGGAACCTCTGAAGTTACAGGATATGAAGAAGAATGCTGAAAAAGTTGTTTGCTGCAAAAGTATCTCTAACTCATTTCATTGTTGCACCAACATAGTTATTCAATCTAACTGCTATCAATTTAACTGCTTCACATGAAACAATAGCTGAAATTATGTTGCGTTGACCCTAATCCATAATTTAATCCCTAGATTGTTTTCAGTTTCTCCTTGTTCTCTTATGGATGATTTGGACAGAAACCTTTTTCTTGTACATCTTCTTCATCAGACTCATCCTAACATGCCGCTTCTTTCTATTATCATAAAGTTGACTGAGCTTTCTTAGGTAGTTTTCTTCATATATGGTTCTTGGACTAATGTCTTTTGTCTCACTTCTAAAAATTGCACCTCTTTTATAATCTTGAACAACACTTGAGAACAAATGTCCTTTTCTAAATGTCATTAAGTAAAATTCTGCAACTTATATCACCACTAAGATAAACATTGCTGAACTAAATTAATGTTCCATCAATGTTTTTATGTTATTCATCTCACTGAGGCTGATGGGGCTATATATATTCATCTCACTTAGGCTGAGGGGGCTGGCACAGATGTATTTTTAATACATTGTTTAGGATGTTGAATGCTGGATCTTCTTGACTCAATGCATGGGTTTTGCTTGTGTTATCTCCTAATGAGGGTACAGCTCTAAAACACAGTTTTATGGTTCTGAGGTCGGCTGTTAGTCAGGTTTCCTGAACTCTGTGGTAGCTCTCAGACAGGCTGATTCCATCAACAGCTGAAAAATATCAAAGTATTAACAGTGCCATGTTGCGCATGGGTGGTGTCTCTGTTTGTACTTTTGGTGTGCATTGCAGAGGCCACATTTGGAGCCCTTTGTTACGGCTTAGGGTTTATTAGTAGTAATGAGGCAATTGTTTGGGCTATTAAACGGTGTTCTTAGTACTATCTATGTTTTGAGTCAAGTTCTTCAATGACTTTAATGCTCACCACTCTGAATGGCTTGGCTCTAGTGTCATTGACTCTGCAGGCATTAAAGCCCACAACTTTTGCCTTTCTCAATCCCTAACTCAAATAGTCAACTTTCCAACTCGCTTTCCTGACAACCCGAATCATCTACCTTCTCTACTCGACTTATGTTTTGTTTCTGATCCTACTCAGTGCTCAGTTTCTCCACATTCACCCTTAGGTTCCTCTGATCACAGTTTGATCTCTCTAAAACTAATATCTCATTCTTCTTCATCACCTGAATCCCCCTATTATCGAACCTCTTACAACTACAGTAAAGCTGACTGGGATTCTTTCCGTGATTTTCTTCGTGATGGCCCTTGGGTAGAAATCTTTTGTCTTCCTGTCGACAAATGTGCTTCTTACATAACTTCGTGGATTCAGGCTGGAATGGAATTTTTTATACCCTCTCGACGATTCCAGGTCAAGCCTTACTCTCCTCCATGGTTTTCCTCACACTGTGCTGCTGCGATTGCCAATCGAAACCGTTACTTTCATATTTATGAGCAAAACAATTCTCCAGAAAACAGACGTCTGTTTATTACTGCTAGAAACAATTGTAAAAAGTTTTGTCTAACGCCAAAACCCGCTATTCTCAGGTCATGAAATCTCGTATCTCATCTCAAAAATTAGGCTCTCGTGACTTCTGGAGAATCTTTAATAATATCAATAATAAGGGCAAATCTATAATTCCACCTCTCTTGTATGGTTCAGACTTTGTCACTTCACCTAAAGACAAAGCCGAATTGTTTGTTAAAAACTTTTCATCAATATCATCTCTTGATTCCACTAGTTGCGTTCTACCTGATATTGCCAACAAACAGGTTGATCCATTGCTTGACATTCATATCACTCCAGCATTTGTATCTAAAGTGATTTCCTGCCTAGACTCTTCTACAGCTTGTGGCCCGGACAACATACCTGTTATTGTCTTGCAGAAGTGTTCTCCGGAGCTGTCGTCTTTACTCTCAAAACTATTCAACAAGTGCTTATCAGAGTCTTGCTTTCCAGCCTGCTGGAAAGCGGCATTTGTTATCCCTATCTTCAAAAATTCTGGAGAGCGATCTGATTCGTCTAACTACCGTCCCATAAGTCTTTCTATCATAAGCACGGTTTTTGAATCTTTAATTAACAAACACTTAATTTCTCATTTTGAATCTAATAATTTACTTTCTGACCATCAATATGGATTTCGATCTTCTCGTTCTACAGCTGATTTGCTAACAGTAATAACTGACAGGTTTTATCGTGCATTAGATGAAGGTGGAGAGGTTAAGGCCATTACTCTCGACATTTCAAAAGCTTTTTGATAAAGTTTGGCATGCTGGTCTTCTCCATAAGCTTTCTTCTTATGGTGTATCCAGCAACATCTTTAAGATCATTGAATCCTTTCTTTCCAATTGTAGAATAAAAGTTGTCCTCGATGGACAACACTCTTCTTCTAATTCTGTAACTTCAGGGGTTCCTCAAGGTTCTATCCTTGGCCCTATACTCTTTTTAATTTACATTAACGATCTTCCAGATATTCTCACATCTAAGGTGGCATTGTTTGCTGATGATACTACCATTTATTCTTGTCGTGATAAGAAACCAACACCCTCTGATTGCTTGGAGGGGGCATTTGAGCTTGAAAAGGATCTCACTTCTGCTACAGCATGGGGCTCACAGTGGCTGGTGAACTTTAATTCAGATAAAACTCAATTTTTTTCAGCCAATCGTTATCGCAATAATTTAGATCTTCCATTATTTATGAACGGTGATGTACTCGATGAGTCACCTACTCTTCATCTTCTAGGATTAACTCTTATTTCCAATCTTTCTTGGAAACCATACATCAAATCAGTTGCAAAATTAGCATCTGCTAAGGTTGCATCTCTTTATCGAGCTCGTCACTTTCTTACTTCAGATTCTATTATCTATCTCTATAAATCTCAAATATGGCCTTGTATGGAATACTGTTGCCATATCTGGGGCGGATCTTCTAATGATGCCTTTTCTCTTTTAGATAAGGTGCAAAAACGCATTGTAAGCATAGTTGGACCTGCTCTTGCAGCCAACCTCCAACCATTATCACATCGTCGTAATGTTGCTTCTCTTTCTCTTTTCTACAAATACTATAATGGGCACTGCTTTAAAGAGCTAGCGTCTCTTGTGCTACCTACTAAATTTCATTCTCGTGTTACTCGTCATTCAATTAAGTGTCATCCTTTTTCTGTGACTGTTCCTAAGTGCTCCAAAAATGCTTATTCGTCTAGTTTTTTTCCTCGAACATCAGCTCTTTGGAATTTGCTTCCTTCATCTTGCTTTCATATAATTTGCAATCTTTTAAGTTGTCTGTCAATCGTTACCTTGCTCTACAATCTTCATCTTTTCTCTCTCAGTAACTTCCAACTTTAATTAGTGGCTGCTTGCAGCCTTGTTGGAAGCAAAGATGTTTAAATATATATATATATATATATATATATATATATATATATATATATATATATATATATATATATATATATATATATATATATATATATATATATATATATATATATATATGTATATTTATATATAGTTTTTTATAAAAATATATAAAATAAATTATTTGTCTTTATCTTTAGGTTTCATTTAAATAAGTTAGAAATGACAAGTGACAAATCTGAATCTGTTGTAGGTATTTATATTGCTTACGTTATTTTTTCTTGATAAAATAAATTTTGCTTTAAAATATATATTATTTAATGAACAAAAAGATAAGCCAAAATACGTAGAACATCTTTTAGCTTTATATAGAACGTCTATTAGCTTTATTTATTTTTTAAAATATCAAATATGAGAAAATCATTGTAAGAAATGCGCTCTTACAGACCCTACTTAAAGTATCATCACTTAATCTACTCCTCATATATATATGACTGCATATATAACCAGCAGCTGAAAAATCTACAGCTTCTTTTTCTTCGAGTTCATTTTCTTTGTCTTCATTTCTTTCAATTATATAAACTCTTATCAACATTTTTTTTATTTCTTGACGCACAACGGTTCTTTTAGGCATTGAAAAAGTATTTTCATATTTTTTAATTTCTTGTTCATATTTTTTAGGATTTTGTAAGTAAACTAGTAGTCCATTTAAATTCTTATTACAGCGTTGTGTAAACATCTCACAAAGTGCGGCGGCTAAATCTATGCTCAAAAGTGATGATTGCTTTTGTAATTTATCTAACATAAATTGAAAAGTTGTTTCTGCAGTGACAAGGCTTGATTCTCTCCTGCATAATAGTTCGAGACCAAGTTTTAGTGGTGCCAGGCAAATAATTAAGTCATTGGTTTGGGACCATTCTGCTTGGGTGAAACAAGTTTCTGACCCAACATCAATTAAGGCTTTTTCAATACACGCTATTAGTCTATGAAATCTTTCTAACATATCGAACATACTGTTCCACTTAGTTTTATGATCAAGAATCAACTCAAGCTTTTTCCTGTGTTCTTGTAGGATATACTTCTGTAAATATGTATCATTTTTGATAGGAGAGTTTATAAATATTTTTACAACCTTTCTCACTTTTTTCATGAGAACTTTGTTATTGTTACCCATTTCAGCAGATGGTCGGTCCAAAATTATTGTCAAACCATATTCTTTATTTATAACTTCATCATCATTAGTGTTACCATATTCATCTTCTTCACAATTTTCATATGTAGTAAACGATTCTTGGACTTCTCCGTTGTTTTTCTTGTATAAGATATCAATAACTGCAAGTTGTATTCCATGAGCATAACATAGTTGTTGATAGCAAGACATCATTTTACTAACTTTCACCATCACACTTGCTCCATCAGTGGTCATGGCAATAATGTCTTTTTGGAGGTCAATATTGAAGTTATTTAGCCTTCCTGCAACTAACTTGACGCAATATTCTGCATTACATGATCTATGGATTCAAGTCAATCCAAGATTAAAGTGTTTCGCCTCCATATGTACATTTAAGTTCAAGTATCTCTGACTATTTTGTGATGTCCATTCATCAAATGTTATTGAAAACTTTTGATTTTGCTTTTTTAGTGATATGAATTTTTGCATTACATCGGCTTTTACAGTCGATGTATATTTTAGGCTCTAGTTCAACTGATTTATGCTGTTTTGAATTTGAAGCTCCGTTTTGTTGTAAAACGTTTGATCGGTCCCATGTTTAGTTTTTAAATGGATTAATAACCCTTTAGTTGATCTTTGACTAATTTTTAAAATAGCCAAACATAACAAGCACTTTTCTTCTTTATCACTTTTTTTAAAATAATTCCATATAGTTTTAATTTGCGACATGCTTAGTTGGTACTTTTGTTTTAAAATCTTGATGTAACTAATTTTTAAAGTCTTTTTAAAAAGTAGTTTTTAAAAGCATATTTGTTGTTATTAATACATTAAACACTTTTAATTTGATATCTTTTTTGTCTTTTTTGTTTAAAAGCAATAATTTCAAAATCCCGCAAATCCCGCCAATTCTGCAGTAGTTTTTGTGGGATCTTGTATGCGCTAAATTAATGCGGGATCCCACAGGATTGCAGGGTTGCAATCCCTAGTTGGCATTATCAGGATTTGTGCTAGCCATATTATTCCTTTCAAAAATATTTCATTTATAAGAGTTTCGATATATGATGTCAATGTAAATTTTTGACAAGGGTTTAAAATGTAATAGAAAGAATTTCTACCTTTTTTTTTGTAAATACAATGAAGTGTTTTTTTCACAATTTTTTTTTTAATTCTTTTCTAAATTTGCCTTTAAATAAAAAAATTGTAAAAAAATATAATAAAATTTTAAAAATTTAATGCAAAATTTTTTTTCTGTTCTAGAAAAAAATCTGAAATCTGAAAAAGAAAAATCATTTTCTTTTTCAGATTTCAGTTGCTTTTTTGAATCAAAATGATAATTTTTATCACCTTTTAAGAGATTCAATTTTCTCATGCAATTGGGCAACCACTGATATGGCTACTCTACAAAAAATAATCTAATATTTATTCACACTTGAAACATATTACTAACAATTAAACATAAAATAATAATTTAATGTACTTTGATACTTAGAAATAAAATCATTAAAGTAATAGATTTTAATATGGTTTTACTTTTAGCTAAAGTTTTTCTTTCTTTTATATATTTTTTTAAAAATATTAAAAATTTTGAATAAGTTTAAATTATGTCCGGCATATTGTGTTGTTATTCATATGTACTGATATGTGGGTAAAAATAGCAACATATGGCTGTAAGTTAAAACAATTTTAATGATTATTGTTTGTAAAATTGTTCAGTTTAATAAATCAAATTGAATCAAATGAATTCTGAAATAGGTTTAACAAAGGAAAAATATATATCTACCCTGGGAATTAGGGCCTGCATGTATATATATATATATATATATATATATATATATATATATATATATATATATATATATATATATATATATATATATATATATATATATATATATATATATATATATATATATATATATATATATTATTATTATTATTATTAATACCTTATTTTTTTAATACCTTAATATATAATTGGTTTTAATCATATTATTTAGGTAACTATTGTTGCCAAAACAACAAAAAATTAATGGTGCATGTCAAACATTAAACTTTTGTGCATTATGGAATCTTCCTCTTTATTACAAATTAAATAGTTAATTTTAGAGAGGAGTTCATTTTTAAAAGCAACAAATGAACAATATTATGCTATTTACTGTAGTGTATACAGGGATTATCTTTTTCCGGATATTTCCAGAATTCTGGATATTTTTCTCAACTTTTAGTTTTTCTGGATATCCAAAACGTTTTGCACACATTCAAGTTTAGGTGTATATTTTTGTAATATAGTACTTTTTAAAGCTTTTTCACTCATCACTCATACAAAACTAAGAAAAGTTTGGAAAAAATTAGAAACAATTTAGCTAATAGCAAAATTAAGAGGAAAATACATTTCAGATTTTTTCCAGACATTTTACCCAGACAATTTACAGATTTTTAAAATATGGTCTGGATAATCTATGTTTATATATAATTTTTACATAAAATTTTGTTTTCTTTTTGCTTTGTGCTTAAAAGAAATTTTAGAAATTTCAACCTTTTAATATTTTCTAGTTTATCTAGTAATATCTATGAAAATGTTGATTTCTTCAAACAGTAATCTTTTTGTTTACACTAGGAAATGCAAAAGTATGTCGAGAAGAGGTCAATAAATTCCTGAATTATATTTTGCATTTAACACAGCTGTATGTATTTTTTTAATCAACAGTTTTTATGCTTTTTGTTGATGCTTTTTGGTTAATTGTATTTTAATTTGTTAATATTATTTTACTTTGTTTATTGTTTTAATAATCTAATAAACCGTCTAATTTTTTAAATAATTGTAAAGTTTTAAAATAGATATTTTTCAAGTTATGTTTTTTGTATATAAAATAATTTTATTTTTAATCTTTTTATTATTTATAAAGTATTTAATTTAATTAAAAACTCAATTTTAATATTTTAAAACTAAATTTTTTTAATTAAAGATCTATGCTGAATATTAATGCTACAGAAGAAGTGATTAGACTTGGGAATGTACGAAGAAGACTTTATCAGTTGAGCCCAGACATACTTATGTGTACAAATGCGCTTCAGCAAAGTTATTTTCATTTATGTTTAGAGATGGGTGCATACTCTCTTTTATTAGTAACGTCATTGTTTACAAAAGGTTTGTTTAATATTTGTTTTTTGAAAAGTTATTTTGTACTTATTGATTAATGATCAACTAGTGCCTTGCTTTTATCCTTGTTAAATAATAAAAATTATTTAATCAATAATCAAAAGTAAAAATAAGATAAAAATATTTCTTAATTAAAACTTTTAATTTTTGGTCTTGTGTAACACAATGAAATTGTGTTACAAAATTATCAGATTAAAGATATGTTTATAGGTTGAGGAAGTTTTAGTGAAGATGAAGCTTTTCATACTAATATTATTGTTATTTTTATAAAAATTGGTAAGGAAACAACCTCATATTTACCAGGCTTGGCACCCCTGGCTACCAGTTTTTTTAATTTTAATTAGGCAGAATAAAAAAAATCTTCTTTTGATTCATTTGAATCTTTAAAAAGTTAAGGAGTGTTTACAGACTTAATTAATTTTAAACTGATTGGTTAGATAAAGTATCCTTAAGTAGGCCTTTAGATATAGTTGGGTCCCTACCTGTAACCAAATGTGTATCAAAACAAAGTATAGTAGCAAAGACAATCCTAGTTATTTTTTGACAATACATAATTAGTTATGTATTTGTGTAATGCTTGCATTTAAATGCTTTTTATGTAATGCTTGCACTGATATGTGGCATTAAAAACTATTCATTGGAGTATTGTTTTTTAAATTTGTGTTTTAATTAAATGTGATTAAAAAAAATAATCTAATTTTAAGTAAAACCTGGGGCCGGTTTTTCTTAAAGTTAGTTGATGTCAGGATTTAAAAAGTTTTTGTATTATATTTTATGATGTTATCTTTTTGATGGCTTGTTTTTATTATAGCAATTTTTTTTTTTATGTAATGATTTTTATTTATTATACCTGATCACAATAGATGATACAAAATATCGAAGAAATAAAATAAAAAATGAAAGCAAAAAAAAAATGCTTTTTTTTGTTTGTTTTTTTTTTCAAAAAAATGCTTATATACAGCAATATTTTCACCAAATTTCCTTACAGTAGGCGCTGGCACGGGCGAGTAACACCAGCCAAACTATTTTTCTAGAATAGCCCCTGCCCATATATATATTTTTTTATCTGATCATTAAAGTGCTTCAAGAAGTCATTATGGTCTTCAACTCTTCGAATTAAGGTCGGTATTTGGCAATGCCTATCTAACCACTGACTTAAAAGTGTTTAAGGTCTGCAGAAAATTGCCGACTTTGTTTCTATGTTTTATGATAATCCATTTGTGTTGTGTTGTGTTGGCCATTGAAGATGACTTTAATAAAGCAGTTAGAAAGAGAAAAGATTTAATAATCTCAAAAAAAATTTTCAGTTACACCATTTGAAGCTTTAGATATGTCAAGAGCAATTGTTTTGCCACCTCCATCTAAAATCATCCATCAAAAACGGTATGGATAGTCTTACAGTAAGTTATTTGACTCAAGATAGGATGTTGGAAATTTATTGATCAAAGACTCAAAGACTTTGCTAACAATAGAGAGAAGACTGGTTGGACGATAGTTGAATCACAAACCACAAATGCTATTTTTGAGCAGGCAAAAAAACAAGATTCAGTCAAGCACTTATTAAAAAGTTTAGAGAAAATTGAAGGAATTTCTGGAGAACACTTTTGTAAGACTTTTACAGAAATGTTGTCTGGACCATAAGCTGTAGAAGAGTTTAATTGAGATATCACTTAAGCAACAGAAGCTGGAGTGATTTGAAGTCTTTTCAACTATTTGTGTCCCTCAGGTAAGGCATAGATTGGCTTCATGTGGTTTTTAGTTTCAGTTTCTCTTTTTAGATGTTAATGGAAGTTTATTTCATCCTTCTAATGGAGGATGGAATCTTGTTTCTGATGAAAGATGAAATGTTGTTTTCAAAGTCTCAAGATAGTTACTATTTAAACAACACAATTTTTTAAAGTATTGGAAATGTTTGATAGTGTCTTTAAATTGTTCTGCTGTAAAAAGCACACATTTGCGTGTCCTAATACTTATTCAATTTAAAGCAGACATATACAATAACACTTTTGAAAGGTATTTGTAGGGATTTGAAGACATTTTGGTGTATCACTTTGAGTTATTAATTTTGAAAAAAAATAATGTACTTACTTGAACTAGCTCTGTACTTTGTGATAATTGAAGAATATATTAGAAGTAGATATATACACTTTAAATTTCCTTTTTGCTTTTTAATGACATTTCTAATAAAAAAGTGCATGCGTAAATAGATTTTCTTAATTTTTTACCTTCCACAAAGATTGACTTTGATGGCTCAAATTATATATTAAAAGTGCACCCAGTTTTTTACCTGTGTGCTTTTAGGTTCTTTGGGTATATAATAACAAATCCCGTATGCAAAAATCCCAGTTAAAAATATTTGCCAGATTTCCATTAAACTCAAAATGTAGTGACTTTTTTTCAACAGTTTGTTTTTTTAAAACAAAAGCAGTTTTTTATAAATAATTGTGTTCCTTGTTAACATTTGTCTGTCTTTTGCACCCTGTCTTTTAATAAGTTAAAAAATTTTAGAAATTATAAAGTCATCTACATGATGGATACTCTCAATTTTTTTAGACTACGGTTTTTATCTTTTTAACAAAAAGACACATGTTGCTTTTTTTTTGTAATAAGCTAGATTTGATATAGTATTATACATAGTATTATATATTGATACTACATTTCTGTCATTACAATATTTTGAAATATTTTTAGATACTGGATCTCAAGATTTAATGGAATTATTTGACTGTGTTACACAGTACCTTGTTTGGGACTTGGTTTATCTTGCTAACTATGTTTATCAAAAGGTTGCTTATGTTGACTTAAAATAATTTATGTTGCCTATGTTGACTTATAATAATTTATGTTGCTTATATTGACTTTTGGTAATTTATGTTACTTATGTTATTCGTGTATTTTTTTAATTAATTTTTGCAAGATGTATGGTTTATTCATAAAAATAAATGTTTAAAAAATATTAAGTTGAAATAACTCATTTTACAGGATCCTGTGACAAATGTATGGAACAAGGGTTTGTTTTATTGTTCATGCACCAATGAAATGTGGCTTTTGTTAATACATATTTTAGATACAACTTCCAAAAAACTAAAAACTCAGGTATTTTTGTTTTTAAATAATCTTCAATAATAAATAAATGATTGTTTTCTAGTGAAAAATGAATAATTTTTGTTTTTTAACTGACTATAATTACAAAAGTTTTTACAATACTACATATAATCTATAAAAACAAAATATTAACTTTACTACATATAATCTATAAAAACAAAATATTAACTTTACTACATATAATCTATAAAAACAAAATATTAACTTTACTACATATAATCTATAAAAACAAAATATTAACTTTACTACATATAATCTATAAAAACAAAATATTAACTTTTAAATATTAGTAATAATAAAGTTTAAATTTATTGTTTTTGTTTCAGTCATTTTGGTCAATATTATCTTATACTATAAACAAGTTAGGTTCAGAAAGTGAGAAAAATGAAAACAGAATGCGTTAGTATATAGATATTGTAATTATTCTTTTTTTAATAATGAAATATTTGATCATAAATTTAATCAGTTTTTTCATTTAATTATTCAAACTTTTTTTTAATAAAAAAAGGAAAACCTAATTTTATTTGGAACACAAGTAGTGAATTCAAATTGTGGCTTATTTGTAAAGTTGCTCCAATATATCGTACTAGTGAATCTGGCTTTCAATTATCTAACGATGTCTGTAAAAAGGTTCTTAGTTTTTTTGATTTTTTGATGCTTTTATGTTTTCTTATATGTTCTAATGTTTTTTTTATCAAGTGTTAGTTGACTAAACAGTTATATTATGTCAAGCATATTTGATATTGAATAAAATTTTTTTGAAAAATCAAAATTTTGTATTACATAATTAGTAAAAATATAAAATCAAACTCATAGAATCAAATTATGTTAAATTGTGTTAAGGTATGTTAAATGATGAGCAAACTTCCTTGCTTATCTTTGCATGTTTATTTATGTTAACCTCACTTAAGAGCAGCACATTAAAGCAACACTTTTGAGCAACACATAAAAGCAACACTTGAACAACACATAAAACACATAAAAGCAAACCTTTCAAGCAATATATAAGATCAAAACTTTTGAACAAGTTTTTTAGAAAACTTAAACTTCAAGATTTTTAAAACCAAACTAACTAATATATAAATTTTGGTTTTAAATAATTATTTTTTGAATTGATTTTTTTTTTAGCCTTGCATGCTTTATTTTTGTTTTGTTTTCAGTTTTGTTATAATGACTTTTTTTTCCGCATTAGTTTTAGTTTACTTAATTATTATTAAAAGTATTTTATAATTATTTTGTGTTTGTAACTATCAGTATGAACATTATAGTTTGCACCAAGTTGTCCTCACATTTTGTGGATAGGTTTTCTAGTAATATTTTCACTTGATTTTGATTAAATTTTTTGGAGGTTCTGCATTACAAGCTTATTTGGTGCATACTTTATAAAGAAATTTTGTATGTCTACTAAGTAAAATTTTGTTTTATTTATAGAAAATATTGAGTTCAAATATATATATATATATTTTTTTGCAGAAACAACAATCTGGTTTTTAGAAATATTTTATTTGGTTTTATTTTAGACTATTGTTCCTGGTAATTGGCAAGCAGTGCAAGAGTTAGTTCAAGAAGTTCTTCAAAGAGATAATACAGTAAGAAATAAAAGTAAAAACACTAGCTATTTACTTCAAAAATGATTTATTTCAAATTATCTTGATGTCTTATTTTTGTTATTACTTGATTAATTTTTTTGATTTATTGCTGTTAGATTTTCTTTTTTTTTATTTCTTTTAAAAAATTTTTCTTTTAAGGAAATAATCTTTTAAACTTTAAATTGAAAGCATTAAATTTTTAAGATTGTTTAGTGGTTGATTTTTATCTTGATTTTACTATTTAAACTTTGATTTTAAATTTAAATGTTTAAAATAGATGTGGTCGAGGTAACATCTAAAAAGGCATTTTTGTAAATTTATAATAAGAATATTTTCCATATCTTTCATTTTGTATATACAGTAGCATACATAGTTTTGGGATACTTTTCTTTTTAAGTTGATTATTTCACAAGAGTCTTCTTAAGCTGTAACAAATATTTCCTGCTTGAAAAATTTAAATTAGATATTTATTTAGATTTTAACAAAAAGCATAAGTATTGCTTTGTAAATGTTTGGAAGCAATTTTAAGAATTTAACATTTATTTAAATGTAATTGAATTAAACAATCTTTTTACTATGTTTATATTTTCATAAACAAGACAAACTTTCTAATTTTTAAAACTATTTCATTAATAAAAAACAATACATGTTTCAACTAATACTAGTCATCTTCATTTAAAATTTGTTAAAATACCTATAAAGCTGTTAAAAAAAAAACGATACAAAATGTAATTATTCTTGTACAAACTAATAAAAATATAATTACAAAAATACAATAAAATCAATTAAAAAGTTTATCATGTCATACAAAAGAAATAGGAAATAACAAAAGAATAGGTTGAAAAGGTACGCAATATGTATAAAAAAATAAGCAACTAAACAGAAAGTGTCATTTGTACATGGTTAACCTGTTTATTCAGGTTTTAACCATTCTATAAACTTTCTTTAAGTTTTAGCTCAAATTTGTTAGATGCCGAATCTAACACAGAAAAACACTGTTTTTCTGTGTTAAATTTCTAGTTAAATAAATGAAAATTTCTAGTCAAATAAATAAAATTCATAAAAATACATAAAAATATATTCACCCTAAATTGACAGTATCAATTTATCAATGTTATTTTGTATATTAATGCTTTCTTTTATACTCCTTATTCCTTTATTTCATCCTGAGCCACTGAGCTTTTATTTCATCTTTTTAGCACTTAACTCTTAAGTGTTAAAAAGATGATCTTTGCAATCAAGCATAAATTATCTGCATAGCTTTTATGGTAAACCAACACTTTATTTAGGAGAACTACTATAATAAAAAAAAGGCTGAGGACTAAAGTCTGTTCACAACTTTCTTTAACTTGCCGTACAATAAATATTTCATCTGTTGTTCCTGTCCTCATCTAAAACCAAACTGTGTGTTACACACACTGCTTCAAATTATGTTGGCAATAATTCTTTTTAATATTTTCACCACCGGTCTCAAGCTATTTTGTTTCTTGATATGAACTACATAGTAGTGGGACTCCTTTGGTTACCTCCTTTATAAATCTTTACCATCCAACTTTTCTTCCAATTATTTGGGATTTTATCTTCATTAAAAACTACATCCCTTTAGGCTTTTAACTTCTCAGCCAATAAACCAGAGCATTGCAACCTTATCTAATTAAGCCTTCTAAATAGCTGATTTCTCATAGAGCTACAGCTAGTTTACTAACCTCATTTACTACAGGTAATCTAGTATTCCAATTAAACTTTTTATGAGCCATCCACCATGTTGTATACAGCTTGCCTTGTTTTTTGCTTAACTATGTAACACTGTTTTCTTCATTATCAGACTTTTTCCAAATTTTGAAAAATTATCTTTTTTTTTTCTGTATTACACTACCATGGTTCTTTATGTCTCTGAGGAATTATATTTTTTTACATACTTCATCAGATGCTTCCTGAATACCTTTTTTTTATGTTTTTCAATATATTTTCCACAAAGCATCATATTATGCATCTGAACATTTTTATAGCATTTCACTTTTTTTATTTCTTAGGCTAAACCTCTATTCCACTATATACTCCCTCAAAACCATCTGTGGCTGCACCAACATGCCCGTTCTTTACATACAATTGGCCTCTCATTTTTCCCAACATTTTTCAAAAAATTTTAAAAATGTAGAGTTCTTTTTTTCTTCCCCTTGTTTTTTATGTTATTGGTGTATATACTGAAGTTATATTAAAAACTCCAATAGCTAATCTTGATATTATACAATAGCTTTTCTTAATATTATCACACTCATTCACTTTTCTAATCTCTTTTTTTTTCTTTCTCAAACATAATATTTTTTCTTGGCTTAAAAGTATTCGTTTCCTAGGTAAATTCTTGTGTTATTTTCATTTACTATAGTTTTTATTAAAACTTAAGCATTATATTTTTTATTGTTATTATGTTATTATTATTATTTTGATTATAAGTTTTGTTATTAATATTTTTGTTATTATTATTACTAATGTTATTGAAATAGTTTAATTATTTTAATATATTTTGTTTTAATATTTTAAACAACTTAAAATTATGAATGAAAACGTTTCTTACAGTTTTCTTTTTTCTAGGACGAAAAGTGTCTTGTGTTTTTACTGCGTGTCTGCTATCAACTTAATGAACATTGGAGTTTTCACTTTGATGTTTTTAAAACATTGTGGGATCATGTTAATAAAATGATGGTGAGATGTTTTATTGAAATGTATTTTATGAAAGTTTTAAAGCATTTTTAAAACAAAATTCTTGACCTTTACTTTTTGTATTCATAATTGTTTTATTTAATTTTTAAAGGGTTATTTATATTAAATGGTTAAAAAATAATTAAACTGCTTTTTTTTTCTCCAACAAATGGCAATTTGTTTACTTTGAAGTGAAAATATAACCTATAAATTATATTTGTGATGCTCGTGGTAGTTTTTAGGTAAAGTTGAAATCCTGTTATATTGGATATAGCTTTTCAAAACCCAAGTGCATTTTTTGTTCTGTTTCGAACAAAATACACAAAATGAAAACAAATAAAATATATTTGTATATATTTGGTGTATTTGCTATTTGAAAAAGAAATAAATCGTTTGCCAATGAAACAAGACTAGCAGTAAGCAACCCGTAACCGTGGGTTATTAGTAATTAAATCATTGCTTATATATAACGACAAAAAAATAATACATTAACATCGTTAAGCTCTTTTTAAAATCTGTTACACACAGCAGGTACCATAAAAAGAAAGCCATGTAAAGCCTGCCAACACCTAAAAAAAGAAATAAAAAATAATTACAATTTGTTATTACAAAAGTATCATTTGCATTTTATTGTTAGTAGAATATAACAGGTAATAATATAACAAAAAATATAAAGAATTAAAAAAATAGCTATAACAGCCCAGCTCTATCAACACTAAACACAGAAACAATAGTGCATAGCATAAGATATTTGTAAGCACACGTTACAGACATTACTATGTTTCTCCAAAATAATTAAAAAAGAAAAGATTATGAAAAGGCTAGACAACTTAACGTAAAAACACGATTAAATAACACCACAAATTAATAAGATGTTTTATCAACTAAAATACTTGAACTAAAAAGATTTTATTTGTTTCAATATTTAACAATTATGGTTAAACAATTTAAATATTTATATCATAAAATAGCAAACAACTCGTAAAATATTTTATATACGTGGTCAATTATGGTATTAAGAAATATGTAAGAGCTCAGTAATTACATGTTTTATTGATGCTCCCTGTACTAATTCTCATTTAACTCTCATCTAAGAGAGAGAGGGAGAGAAAGTGTTTCCAAAGCAGCATACTAAAAAAAGTAAAAGACACGCAGTAAATAATATTAACTGGTTTTATTAAGTTGCCAGTAAACAAAACTATTTTTACCTTTATTATTTGAAGTTCCAGCTTCTCTCTAACGTTTGACTAATGACTAATAGAGTAAATTTCATATCATTAAATTTACAAAATTAAAACTGTGTTTCAACAGTAAGCAAACTAATCAAGTGATGACAAAGGCAACTAAAAAAAAGAAGAACATAATTATGTTTGAATTTATAAAAAAATTTAAAATCATTTTAATTTAAAACTGTTATCAACTGTTATTATAATTAGTAAAATCCATTTTTAGTATTGTTCCAAAGTGTTTAAAATCAAATAAACAAACATTAACACTGCTTGACACTGAACTCTGGCAAGTAAGTTTTCTGCTTGCCGAGTAGCATATTTTACATTTCAGCAATAACTAATTTCACCTTGCCTAGCTTTATCTCTTTCATTTGGACAACTTTCAACTTTTCAACTTCACTGTATTCTTTAAACATACTACCAGTAGTATTACTATTGTTACAATTGGATAATAAATAAATGTAAAAGAATCTTACAAATTGTGATCTTTTCTAATTAAAGACTATATTTTAATATAAGATTAATTGAAATCCATGTCTTTTTTTAAGTATATAAACAGAAAAGCAATAACATAAACAGAAAAGCAAAAAACCTGGAACAAACATTTTCTTAATTAAAACTTATTTAAAAAAGTTAAATAAAGCTATAGGACTTGTTACATTGTTGATGGCGAAACTACAAAACAGCCTGGTCTAATATTATGATCATTTCCAAGGTCGTTTACATGTTTGTGTAAGGCATCATACTGCTTGCTTCTCTGTTTAGGTTAATTGTCTAATTAAAAGTCTATAATTGTAATACTGAGAAATGTAGCATGATTTCTAACCAATGTAGCACATTCAGGGTGGTGAACCAATTGATAATGCCAACCAGCATCACCTCTTGGAAAAAATAGAGAATAAACCATAGGATCTAAGTTGGTAGACATACTTGATATATTTTTAAGAGGATGACCTCTTGGTAAATAATAACTTCCCTAGAAGCAGTTGGAGCACCATCTTTGCCAACAAATACAACTGCAACATCATGAGATTATAGCAACGTCTATCTGGCCCTTCAAGTAAAGTCAGTCTTATAACCGAGACTGAGCAACCTTCTGTAGCTGTTCGGCAAATTTCTTCATCTTCCACTTCAGTTATGTTTTTAAATGCAGGAGAAATTAGGTTCTCTTCACTAATAAAATTTTGCAATCGAAACATTTAACCATTTAAGCAAAGATCATAACCACATTGTCGCATTCTAAAATTTACTGCTGAAAGTGCTTCATAGATGTATAGTTGACAATATGTCGGCGGAACATCTTGATTTGGCCTAAGATTACATATACAATACAATATTCTTATGACTTTAAAAAAATATATATATCAGCTAGGAGATGTTTGAAAAAAAAATTAACTTAGCTTTAGATTCATCAGATTATGTATTATGTACAACATAAATACATAATCTGATAAATCTAAAATAAAATATCTAGTGAATAAGTAAATAAATAAGAAAAACATTACATACAAAAAATGAAAGTCAATGTACCTTATAGAGAAAAACTGTTGTGATTTACCAGAGTAGTAGTTGTTAAATATTATTATTTCATGTCAGCTTTTAGAAAATAATTTATGCTGGTACATCATGATTCCAAATTATTTATAGCAAAATCATATAATAAACAGTGCTAAAGACAAAAAATCAAATTGAGATAAAATAAATTGCATATATGACAAAATAATTTCTATTCCTTATTATTTTTCCTAAGAATATAAAATATTACATATAGATATAGAGAAATATAAAATAGATTGAAATAAACGCAAACTTATGTATATAAACTTACATAACCACAAACAACAGTCTTACTTTATTTAACTTTTCATATTAAATACATAAATAAAATTTTATTCTCATTATTCTTTCTACAAAAAATAATCTTAATATATAAATAAGAAAATGAATTGAACTTACTAAAAAAGCCATCAGCTCCTCCTAACTGCTCTAGAAAATAAAACAAAACTTGGTTAAAATGCTCTAAAAAGACTAACAACAAAACTGAAACAGTTTACTAAAAAAGAAATATTGTACTCAAAAAACTATTTTACCAGTCATTTTAGTTCTAACTTCTTCTAAAAAATGAAAACAGGCTTTAAAAATTAGAAAAATAAAAACAACCAACAACAAACAATTATTTAAATTTTTATTTTAAACAATGAACAACATCAATTCTTCTTGAAAATAAGAACATATTAGCTCTAATTTGCTTGTTGACCTTACTCGAGAAACCGCATAAAACATATATCAACGCATAAAGAAGTCTAGAAACTACTTAAAAACTAAGAATTAGTGTATTTTACAGAATACAGAACTATAATTAACAATACGAACAATAGGCGTAACTATGTGCACTAATAATATTCATTGCGCTATTAATATTTAGATGTATGGAGTTGAATGGGAAAAAAATATGCTAATCAAGAAGAATATACTTCATATGAAGTTAATGCTGATTAATATTTTTTAACCATGAAACTGTTTAAACTATTGTTAGTAACAACAACATTATTAAATCTCGCTATTTAAAAAAGTAAGAAAAAATAATGTCACTATTTAAACTAGTATGAAAAAGTAATTTCACTATTTAAAAAAAGTAAGAACAAACTCTAGTTGGAAAATTGGCTTGTACTAACTTACAAATTATTTATTAATAATTGAGTTTCTATGAGCTTCATTTGCTCAAAAAATATGATCAAATCAGCATTGGTTTTTAGTTATATTGGTAAATATTTTTTATTAATAAAAACCAGAGTGTAGTAAGAAAAACATGCTGTTTTTAGGTAGTACAAACTTATTTTTTCAAACAGAAGAATATATTTATACCACTAAAGAATCCCTTTAAGCAGCATTGTTTCAAACTTTTCAGCCACCTACTTTTATATCTCAAAATACAAGTTTTGGTCATGGGTATGATTACAGCCTTGACAGACAATATGTATAACACTTTTGTACATTAAGGTGGGCTGAAAAATGAAAAAATTTAACAATTCAGAAATGTCCTTCTCTAATACCTGGTTTTTGATTTATAAAACACATTTTTATCTGACCCACTTAGGTTCAAGTCTCAAAATGTAAAATTTTTGACATTTTTATGGGTTAAAAATGCTAAAATAATCATAAATGCATAATAAAATACGCTAGAAGTATCAAATAGGTACCAAATGATGCAGAGTTAAATTTAGAACATTGTTTATTCAAATAACTTTTTTTTCTAAAAACTCTATTTATGAAGTTATTACCAAATATAAGTTTTTTTATTGTTTTTTCGTTGAAATATTGACATATATTACAAAAATATGACAACAAACACTTTCAATATATTATAGCTATGTTCAAATATCAAGATATAAAATCTTTACAACTGTAATGCAGTGGTTATTTATATATAAAACACAAAAAAATATAAAACATTTTAAATAAAAATAAAATCACTTTTTGATGTGAAATTTTTAATTAGTTTCCTGTACCTAATTTTGTTTCAAATAACTCCAGCCCTGTGATTGTGTCCAACCACAGATGCTGAAGCTTCTTTAACAAGTTTTCAAATGTCAACATTTTACACTCTTATCTTAACTTAGGTGGTTTTTTGATAAATTGAAGTATTTTATCTTCTTCAATCAGTCTCAAAACCAGTGGAATTTGTTCCATTGGGAAGATGGTGTCATTTTATAATAACATACAGCTTTGAAATTAATCTTAAGCTTTAGAAATACTCTTATATCTTCATTCAATGAGGTATAATCACTTTCACTAACATTGGTTAGTGAAAGTGATTTATTATTTTTATCACTCTCAACACTTATCCCTACAAAATCATTTTCTTTGCCATGAAAGTAGAAACTACATAAATTTTATAGCAGTTTTTTATAAAAACTGCTATAAAAACTAAATAAATATTTTTTATTGAATATTTATTTAGTAAAAAATAATATAAAAAAAAAGAAAGCTAATTTTAAGTAAAAAACAGGAAGAGAGGGGAATTGATTAATCTACAAAGAGGTTAATCTAAAAAGGCCAGAAAAATTTTGACAATTTTTTAATTTACAATTAAATTTGCCATAAAAACATTTATTTTCTTCAATCATAAATATCACATATATATAATATAGTGTTTATTTAAAATATAAATGACTTAAAAATTGTATATAACTGCAACATTTCATGGAATTCAGATATGACACTTTCAGGCTTTGTGCAAACTCTGCACTCAGCATGTTTGATGACAGTCATCACTCCACTTTTTGAAAAAAAGCTCAAAATAAGAGAAAAGTGGACTTACATAATTTGAATGTTTCCCCTCTATAAAAAAATATAAAATTTTTTTAAGAATATGGGTTAAGAATGTTATGAGTTAACCCAAGATTCTTAACCTAAAATTCTTAACCCCAAGATTATTAAACTAAGATTCTTAACCCATAACATTCTTAACCCATATTCTTAAAGAAATTTTATAATTTTTTATAGAGGGGAAACATTCAAATTATGTGAGTTCACTTTTTTCTTATTTTGAGTTTTTTTTCAAAAAGTGGAGTGATGACTGTCATCACATATTCATGCTATTTTATTAATTAATTGCACTGATATTTGGCGTAGGTGTGTGTGTGAAGAGGGGGAGGGGGGGAGCAATCTTTTTATTGTATTTTTCCTATTCATTGCCTCTTTTTTTGCCTTAAATTTTTTAATTTGACATAGGAATGAACATACTTTTTAGAGTTTTTGCTTTTGGAGCGTTGGATGCATTTGGAGTTTGCATCATGCCTTTTTTTCATCTTTGCATCAAACCTGTCTTACATCAAAAATCCTTGTAACATTCACCCATATAACATTCAACAATATATTATTCGATTGCAATAATATTATTGCAATTGCCTATTTGCAAACAAATAGTTTTAAATTGTGTTCTTTGTACAATGCCAAGTGGAATTTGGTTGGCTTGTGTTAGTTCTTCCTGAACATCGTGTACATCATATTCATCATTGTCTTGAAAGTTAATGTTATATGGAACTTTTAATCCTCAGCAAGTGCAAAGGTTTTTCATTAAAATGCAAGTAAAACATATTTTGCAGTATATTGTAACGGTGAGCTTATGTTAGGGAGCACTGAAGTGCTCCACCTCTCTTGTGACCTCCAATGGTTTTTTAGATGACCCAGGGATTTGATCCACATCACTAATTACTTGAAGGTGAGTTTTAATAAAATATACTTTCTCTGGTGTAGTTGGCTGATTAATTGGTGTAATCATGACTGGTAGCAACCTGTATTCTGAGTCTACAAAAAGGAAATCTGCATTAGAATCATATTCCAATGTCTTTTTTAATGCAGAATTAAAAAAAATAAAAATCTTCATCCAGAATACTTTTTGACAACAACTATGAAAAAGGAAAAAAGCTATTTTTAAGTAAACTTCTATAAATCAACTCTTTTAAACTTCATTCGTAACATTCTTTTAATAACAAGCATGTTTATAAATTAAGTTCAAATTATTGTTCCTTCTTTGTTGCTTTTTTTTTTTTGAATTGACTAATAATTTTTACCAATTACATTTTCAAAACTCCCAGTAATTTTGATAAAACCCTAGATATTGGCACTTTTGTTTCTGAAGAAATTGGGTTGCTTCTCAATGTGATTAGTGACAAATCATTGTTAATGTGTTGACAGTATCTCTATTTATTTTTAAACAAATAAAATTTTTGAACACATTCTACACCAGAGTAATTATTTAAAGCTACATGCTGAGCCTAACACCAAATTTGATCTTGATCAATTTAACTAAATTTCCTTTTTAACTAAAACTAAATAAACCTATTAAAACAAGTTAATGACCTATGATCGTTATACTTAATGAGATATGTACCATTTAATAAAAAAACTGTGAAAAAACTGTAAATGTTTATAAAGATATAGTTGTTTTTTTGGTAATATACACAGTTATTCAATAATTATGTGTGTGTGTATATATATATATATGTGTGTATATATATACATATATATATATATATATATATATATATATATATATATATATATATATATATATATATATATATATATATATATATATATATATATATATATATATATATATATATATATATATATATGTATGTATAAATTAGATATGATAAGTTTAGCTTAACTATCTTAATGGTTGTTGTAAATTGGTAATATTATAAAAAAATATAACAATATTATTATGATATAATATTATACAATGTTATATTACTACAATTTATGATATAACATGATGCAATTATATTTGTGTTAAAATCTATGATTATTGTTAACTTTGTTATAATATATACAATTTATATACATAAATTGTATATGTTTCAAAGAGATTCTTCATTATATATTCTTCTGACAATATAAACATATATGAATCATAATAATATTACACCATTTTTAATATTTAGTGATTTTAACGTTACGCCAAATTAAGGCAGCTCATAACTAATATAACTTTTCTTGCTTAAAGTGAGCTGAGTCTCCTAAGTGAGAATAGTACCAAAGCACTTAGCAAGACACAATCTCAACTTATCTGTCATACAAATTATTCTAATTTTTCCACCTAGTCACATCATTTAGTCACAATCATTCACATCAACAAATTAGATAAGTTTCAAAATTTTTCATCAACTTATATTGGAAGCAACTTTGCAATTTTGTTGAATTTTTTTATCATTGTCATTTTATTATCCCTATAAAAACAACAGTTTTATTTTGCTGAATTTTTTTATCACTGCCACAAAACAACTTCTATTTACGTTACTGTGATAATAAATTACATCGGTTACTTTTTACAAAAAAAAAAAAAATCATTAAATTCATTTTTGTTTTAATTAAGTTGTCCATCTCGAATATATTATTTGTTTTAATCGTTAATTAAATTAATTTATTTTGTGTAGTATTTGGGTGCAGTACAATATGGTGTAGGGTGTAGCACAGTATGTTGTAGGGCAGTAATAGAATGCAGTCAAATTTGAGTAATCTTTATTTACATCTATTATGTGTTGGAATATTTGTTTGATTATATGCAACATAAGTAGAATTTTTTTATCATTTGAAAAATTTGCATATTTTTCTCAACCTTATTGAGACGTTTTGCATCTAAGTTGTGACTATAGCTTAAAGTCATTGTTGTATAGTAATGTTCCATGTGTTCTTATTTCTATTGGAAATCAATTTATTGATTAAATTATTTGATTTATTTGAATCTTGTTTGCTGTCTTATGCATTGTTAACATTTTTCAAATAGCTTGTGTTGACGATCTTGAATTAACATCATTTATATTTTTTGTATTAGCCTTCGTATCATCAAAAAAATTTAAGTAATCTTGACTCATACATCAATCATGCTGCTCAAATTACACCATTGATAAAGTTTGATGCATGCAAACAAGTTGTTTCTGAACAAGTTATTCTTAACGGTGAAATACAAAGTTTTGATTTGTTCTGTGGTGTTCTTGAAAGAATTGTTATAAGAGTAAAAGATCTATCTCCACAATTTTTATCGCAGATTAAGGGAAGGTTTGTGCAAATTTTATTTTAAAAATTATAAAGTTTTTTGTGTGTTAATGTATGTATTTTTGTTTTTTAAATAACTTTATTTGTTACAATAGAATTTTGTCTAAGTTTCATAAGCGACGAATGGAAGACATTACTCCAGTTGATTTTGAAAGATTTGGAACTTTATTTTTAAAAAGTGCAATAGTCTTTGATTCGATGGATATAGTTCACAAAATGTGTTCACATATAACATGCATTTCTTTTGACCATAAAAGTTTTTCAATAAAAAAATCTATTTTTCTAGTGCTGTTTACTGGAGTATTGATTTGCAAAAATGAGAAATATCAAATAGACTATCTCATTGAAAAAATTGTTGAACTTTTTACTAAAGTGGTTGCAAAGCATTGTCTACAAGATACAACACACCAGGATACATGGAGTTTAATTTGTTTTTACTTTGAATGCATGGAGCAATCCCTTGATTTTGTAACTTTTCTTCCTGGCGAAGAAAAACTGTTGTGTCCTGCTTATAGTAAACTTCTTACAATAATGTCAAGGACAGAAAGACTGGTAGTCCTAAGGCATATAAAAATTATTTTTAGCTGTTCTTATATTCAAGGAAAATTGAAAGACCTCTTGATTAATCAATTATGGACTGTTGTGTTTAGTCACATTGAAGAAGTAGGATCAGATGATCTTGTTGCAGATTTACTTGCTGATTTTACTGTGCTTTCATTATTAAGGTAGTTTTAAAATTTTTATCTTTCTAGAAGTTTTAAAAAATTAATAAAAGTATTTGATAAAAAATTTGTTTTTAATGTTTCAGTAAAGAAATTGCACCCGTAAAATTTCAAGAACTTTTTTCAAAGTTTTCAAATAGCACTTCACATTCGCTTAATTTTAAATGTATTTATTTATCAAAAGTTCTATTATCGTCTGAAGTTATAAATTTGCTTTCTCATGAAGAGCAATCCTATCATAAAAATTTACTTATTAATACTTGGATTCATTGTGTTTTATTGTCAAACGTCAACAAAATCAATTCTTTGGAATTTACTAGAGCATTGTTTGAAATAAAAGAGTTTTCTAACTACATTAAAAACATTGATGATACAAAGTTTCCCCCTTGCGACTTTTCTTCGCTGGTACTTCTTAAATTTATTGTAGGAATTGGTAGATCGCATATGATACAACAATCTATCACAGAGGCGTTTAGTTTTCGCAAAACTATTGATATTTTTTTCCGAAATGTTCTTGATATATGTAGACCTGTTTTAATGAGTTGTGAATGTATGAAGACTGTGGAGCTGATGTTTATTGTGAATGGAAACTTAGTTAAATACTGTGCTAAAGCTATTTATAGTAAAGTAAGTTTTTTTGTTTGATTTAATTGTATAATAGTATTATATAATATTAATATGGAATTATTGTTATTAGTTAATATTATTATTTTTATTTTCTATTTATTTTAAAATCTATAGTACTTTTTTTGTTGTTGAATTAAAAATTGAATTAAAAATTTTTTTTTTTGTAATAAAACAATTCATATCATACAAATTTATTATAAATAATTATAATTATAACTTTTTTATAAATTTTTTTGTTTATATTACTTAAATCTTGGTTGATAATCTGAGATCTGAGAAAAATCTTTTTAGTTTTTACGGAAACTATCTGAAGTAGAATAGGGGAAATTGGGAAGTTATGAAATGTAACATTAGATAAAATTGATTTTAACAAAAATATATAATTATAATGATGTGCTGCTGCTTATGCTTCCCCATTCTCCTCTACTATTAAATTTAAAATTAATAAAAGCACTCAACTGACTTTGCTACTAGTGCTACTACTACTGCTACTTGCTACTACTGCAACCAGTAATTTTTTATTATTAACATATTTTTTTTTAGTCATCCCCAGTTTGTTTGCTTCCTCAGATGTTAGATTTATTTGTTCTTCCATTAAATTCTTCTAAGAAACCTTTTCCGCCTCTTTTTCTTGAAAAATCCACTGAACACTTGCATTTAGTAAGTTTTTTTTTAAATTTTTTAATTTAATTTTTATAAAAATTTTTTGTTGGTAAAATGTATAAATTGATTATATTATTTATATAATGATAACTTTACAATTTTCAATTATTATTTTTATTTTTGTTGTTAATAACTATTTACAATGTATTTTTCTTTTCTATGTTTTATATTCAGCTTTATTTTAAATTATTGATATAAGTTTATTCAAACTTATACCAATATTTTATATCCTTGTTTTTCACAAATTCTTTTAAGAGCTGTAAGTCTAGACAAGGTGCCCATATTGCATTTGTTGCTTGATACCAGACTAAAACAAGTCTAACAACAAATGTGCATATATTAAATAGGCCTTTTTTTTTCATTCTTGTTTAACTTGAATTGCTTCCTTTGGCTATCCATTTGGTTCTGTGAAGACCATTTAAAAGAAATGCCCTTTTTAGGAACTTCTCCAAAAAATATTATTGTAAGTTCTAGCAACTATTTGTAATCATCATGTGGCTGATATTCTTGAAGTTGTTCAGCAGCAAATTGAATAATGTTATCTGTAATATCTGCAACCAATTGAGCAGCATAAGCATTTAGAATTACCATTTTATTTTTAACAACAAAATATATGGCCTAGTTGAACAACCAATCGAAGTGGTGACAACAGCTTTCAGCATAATCTCCATAACATGATAGTGACAGGCAAAACACATGCATTTTACACAATCTTTAATTTTTGCTCAATAATAGCTTCATGAACAGCTGATGAAGTTGATTCTCCTGTTACCGAAGGCATTTTGGGGACATCAAATAGCTGATCAACATCACCAGGCACTAAAACAGCTAAGCATATAACAAATAATTTCTCACTTGTGTCTCCCAAAAGCTTTCCATCCCAATGGATAGTTAGTGGAACTTCGGGTTTAAATTTTTTTGAAAGCTGTTCAGCTATTAAACGTCAATGTTTAGTTTGATTTCTACAAATTGCATAAAAACTGATCCTGTATTATTCTGGTTTTAAGCTAACAGTTTCAATGCAGGGATAAGTTCTAGGGGAGCTTTGGGATCACTCAGTTTAGCTACATCCAGACTGGCAGCTAACTTCTCATTAAAATCTGCTGTTTTTTACTGCTCCTTCTGCATACTGTTCTGTTTGATGAGGACGCAGACAATAAACATTTCTCCATTATCTCACCCTCACTTTCGTCTTGGTTACCTTCTGATGATGATTATAATAATACTAATTGTTTTTTACACTGGTTATATACCTCTGCATTTGCTCTTCTCTTTTTAAATTCTGCCTGTATTTTCATTTTCCTGGCTTCTTTTCTTGCTAGTGCTGTATCTACTCCTAACATCTTACCACTATGACCATCGTCATGTTGTGCCATCAAAAACTATTTATCTTCTTCAATTTTTATCATGTCTAATGCATTTGCATAAGCAATGTCAAATAGGATGCTTAAACTTTCTTTCCAGTTATTTTCTTTCACTTTCAAAGATTCTGAACATTTAGCTTTATTTTCCTTATTTTTCTTTAACTTTTCTCACTCATGATATAGCTCTTCAATCTTATTCACAACACGTTTTTTTAACCTTGTCGGAATATACATAAGCCTTATTTCATAATTCAATTACTCTAACAGCAGTTGAATGACAAGCTTCTCTAATAGCTCTGTTTGTAACTAAAAAACATTAATTCTCTCATTACTTCATCTCCTCTCTCTCTCTCTCTCTCTCTCTCTCTCTCTCTCTCTCTCTCTCTCTCTCTCTCTCTCTCTCTCCTCTCTCTCTCCTCTCTCTCTCTCTCCTCTCTCTCTCTAACTCCCATGAAATCTAAAAGATTTCAGTTCGGTACTAGAGTGTCATACATAGCTGACATTAGGTTGGCAAAATTTTGCTTTCTATTTTTTACATCCTGTTACAAAAGGGTTAATGATTAATTGGTTTAAAAAGCTTTACTTTTAATAACTATATTTTTGGCATATTATAACTGTATGTTTGGCACACTTATAACAACTATATTTTTGGCATATTTGTAATAACTATAATAACTATATGTTTTGCATATTATTTATATTGTTTTGTATAAATGACTTGACCAGATACATGTGGAAAGTATAATATTTTGCTCCATAAGTCTTAAAGCTCCAAAACAATTAGATAGATTCTCTCTCTTCATTCTATAGCAATGGATTCACACAGTTTGAAGCATTTAATGATTTTTTTAAGGCATTAACTTTTACCTAGCAGCTGAAATGGAATAGCATGTTACATGAATATGAAATTTGTTTACTATCTAATTAAAGACACTTTTATTGAGTTTTCAAATATTTAAAAAAAAAAAAAAAAACAGTTGCAAAATATAAAAATAACCAGTTAGATACTAATATATTACTTATTAGAATTTTCTGTGTGTAACACCGTAATGCTTTTTTTTTAATTGCTTCAATAAAAAAACCTTACTTGTTTCAAATTTTAAAAAAGGTAAAAATGTTTCTTAATAAATGTTTTTCAAATATTTTTCTTCTCCGCATGTGTTTATCATAACTTCTCCACATGTGTTTATCATAACTTCTCCACATGTGTTTATCATAACTTCTCCACATGTGTTTATCATAACTACACATTTTTTTAACATAACTTAAAATTGTTGTATTACATAAAATTAAAATAGCGTAAACATATAAATGAACTAATATAATAAATTAATATTATCTAATAAAAAAAATTAAAAACATAAATAATAATACAAAATATAAATAAAATAAAACTTGATGACAATATTCGCACTAAAATTTTGAGTAAAAAATGCTTGAGAACATTTAAAAAGTTTTATTAACTTTTGAATGACTTATGTAAATGAATTTGAGAAAAATGTAAAAATGAGTTGTAAAAAAAAAAGAATGATTATTTTTAATAAAAAATCATTCTTTTTTGTATAAGTAATAATTTAATAATAATCTTTTTTGTATTGAGAAATAATATTTCTAACATAATAAAACAAATAATTACAATAAATAATGAACTCATATAGAATAAATATATTTTTTATGTTACTTTTCCATGCACTTTTATAGATTCAGGTTGGCAGATGAATGTTGTTGCAAAGATGAATCTTTCTGGTTCAGTTTTATTTCTGCTTGTTCTTTTTACATCTTTTTATGTACCATCATTAAATATTTATCTTCTCTAAATCACCTTTATTCTCTATCATTTTTACATCTTTTTATGTATCATCATTAAATATTTTTATTTATCTTCTCTAAATCACCTTTATTCTCTATCATTTTTACATCTTTTTATGTATCATCATTAAATATTTTTATTTATCTTCTCTAAATCACCTCTAAATTTTATTCTCATATTCTCTATCATTTTTACTCTACTACGTCTTTACTCTATTTGTTTTTTATTTAAATTGGCCAAGCTCTCTTTTGCGAGATCCAAATACCAGTATTTTTGATGAGTTTAATGATTATCATACCACTAACCAGTTAAGTAAAATAAATCTGGGGCCTAGGTTGGTTTAGGATTATTTAGGAGAGATCATCACCATCATCATCATCATGGTGGTGCTTTAGTGGTGATGATGTTGAGCTCTCTCTGATTTTACATCCATCTTAACTTTTTCCAGGAAAGAAATTTTGATACCAATTATCTTTATGCTTTACACGTAAAACAATCTTGACTGTTTCTGACAAGTTCTATCAAATAGCCAACTTTACCTTCTTCTTGCATGATGTGATAGCAAAGCCTAATTTTTAAACATTACTGTTTCAATACCGAGTTAATAAATTTTATATAAAACTTATCAAATTATTTAAAGGTATCAAAGTCTATGATCTCTCTAAATCTTTTTAGGCTAAGCTCTATATTTCTCAGTTTACTAAATCTAATGTCAGAGGTTAGGTTCTAAATACTTATGGAAAATCTTCAACAGTGTCGTTAACAATGACAAGTCTAACCATTTAAACCATCTCATCAGTAAGCATCTCTTTTAGATGGGTCTAATCTTATTGCACCTCCAAGAATAAAGTAGAATTATTTGCAAAGAACTCCAGAACTCTCCTTGATACTCATAATAATCTTGATACTCATAATAACCTTGTTTTTCTGCATTTTGAAAAAAGATATCTGTGATTTTTGAATGCTGATCTTCTTCATTAGGTTGTTTTATATTATATATCTTGGAAAGTTTTTGAGGTAATGAATTATTCTTTTTAAACCGCATCATCAAAGTTGTCCTTGAAGGTTAACGACCTTCATTTTCATTAACTCTTCTTTACATCTTCTTGGATTACAGACCTCTCATGTAAGCTATATACACAATCCATTGCAAAGTTAGTATCTGCTAAGGTTTCCTCTCTTTATTGTGTCTTCTCATTCTGCCAGTCTTGAGCCATTATCCCATTGTTGCAAGGTCACATCAAGGTAACAAACAAGCTATTATCTCTAGTTCTATCAATAATAATTCTTGCTTAACTTGTCATTCAGCAAAGTTGCATCCTTTTACTGTATCTGTCCCTTCATGCTCTAAAAATTTTTATTCATCTAGTTTCTTTCCTTGTACGTTAATGGAACTCCCATCTTCATGTTTTCCCAACTCATACAATTTACATTTTTTCTATTCTTCTGTCAACCATTTTTCTTTCTTTTTAATATTCTTTGTTCTCCGGTAACTTAAATAGTAATTCTTTTCTTTCTCTTTAATACTGTCAACCATTATCTTTGTCTTTAATATTCTTTGCTCTCTGGTAACTAAAATAGTGATTGTTTGCAGTGTTGTTGGGACTGAATTAGTTTTGAAAAAATATATATATATATTTGAATTTTTTTTTCTTCAATTTTTTCGGTAAAATAATAAGCTTATTTTTTGCTTTAATGTTAATGGTTTATTTTTTATTCATAAACTATAATAAATTTATTTTTACAGCTTTTCATTTACTGATTTTCCAGGCCTTAAATTATTTTTTCACTAAATTGTTTTTCAACTTTTGTAGAAGCTAGGTACAGTGCAGGCTATGCCTAATGCATAAGACTTATGTCCTTTACTTTAGACTTTATACCCACATAAGCCCTACTTGGGGTAACACAAGGTTCCATCCTTATTTTCATATTGTTTCTCAACTGCATCAATGATCTTCATATACACAAAATTATTTTCTGAAAGTGTCCTAATCTACTATTTATGTATATAAAAGTTCACTACACTACAAAAGTAGGCACTTCTTCAGAAAATAGTTCTTCAGAATAGTTCTTCAGAAAATACTTCTTCAGAAAATAGTTATTTAAACCGATAAACTAAATTTTATGTGTTTATGTGGAGTTGATATTTTACCGGGGCCTGGGCCGAGTTTGATAAAATATAGCCGGGACCGGGTGTGTGGCTGGGGCTGCATAAACCATTAAACATCCTAAAGTATATTTTTTTAATTCAAAATTCATGTTATATTTTGTATATATATGTATATATAAACATCATTATGATCAACATGATCATCATAATCATCATTACCATCATCATCATCATCATCATCATCATCATCATCATCATCATCATCATCATCATCATCATCATCATCATCATCATCATCATCATCATCATGTCTTTAGCTTCCTCTTTTATGCTGTTTCTCTATCATAAACAATCTAGAGCATTTTCTTCCCTTAACTAAACCTCATTCAAACAATATTCAAGGCACTCTCTTCAAGTTTTCTTATTTTTACCATTACTATCTTCTCCTGAAGCTGCTACCTCTCTACATGCGGATACCTAAATCACTTTAATCTTCTCTAAAAGATGTCCGATAAGATGTTTTTTTCTCATCTGTCAAAGACTGCCTCCTTTTCTTATCTTGCTAGAGTCACACCACACATCCATCTGATCATCTTCTCTTTTGTCAAATGCTACACCATATAAATACTAAAGTTTATATTACAATGAAAGGATATTTTATGACAGCATCTAAATAAATAGCAAACATATGTTTATATCCATAATATATATGCATAAAGCACATCTTGGAAGCTTTTATTCCTGATGGAATAAAGGTTTAGAAGCTTTTATTAATTCTCTTAAATTTTAAGTCAAACCTCATTCTACTCCACATTTTTTGCCATCTTGAACAGTTGCTTTATTAAACATTAATCATGTTTTTCATCTTTTTTACAAGAACATCTCTCTTAAGAACAAATGTCCTTTTATTATTGCAATAAGCTAATGTAAAAAAGTCCTGTCGGATGTTAAGCTCTGTTATTCTCAGTTTACTAAATGTTATATCTTATCTCAGATGTTAGGTTCTAGAGACTTTTGGTTAGTCTTATTAACTAAACAGTGTCATTAACTAAAGTAAGTCTAATATTTAATCTCTAATTCATGGGTCTTTTTACTTCTCCCCAGAATAAAGTAGAGTTTTTTGCAAAAAATCTTACTCTAATTTGACTCTTGAATCTAATGGCCACACTCTTCCTTTCAGTTAGATTAACCCATTATTAGACATCAAAATCACTATGGCTTCTAATGCTAAAGTTAATTCTCAATTAAAAACTTCTACAGTTTGAGCTCCAGACAAGGTTTCATCATAGTCTTAAAAACTGTTCTCCAAAACTCTCCTCAGTTTTTGCTAAACTTTCAAAAGTGCTACATAAGTGGTTCCAATTTTCAAAAACTGTAGAAAATACTTTGACCTCTCCAACTATTCTTCAATTAGTCTTCACTCTGTTATTAGTTACTTTATATAAAGGTTTTGAGGTTATTAAATTATTTCTTTCTAACTGCAGTAATAAAGTTATTCTTGAAGAGCTACGCTCTTCTTTATTTCAAATAACTTTAAGGGTACCACAAAATTCTATCTTTGCTCTTGTAATGTTTTTTGTCTACAATAACAATCCTCATGAAAGTTTTACATCTAAAGTGCCTCTATAAGCTGGCGACTCAAATTTATACGCTTGTCTTGACAAAAAGTCTTCACTTATAGCTTAGCACAAGCAGCCGGTTTTCAATCTGATCTCTCTTCTGTAGCAGCCTATGGCTTGCACTGGCTTGTGGATTTAAATTCTGCACTTTAAATCCACAATTTTTGTCAGACAACAAAACTCATTTTTTCACCGCAAAAAATATTACGATATTGTTGGTATTCCTATATTGACGAATAATACCCTCTTACTCTCTGACAAAGTCTTAAAGCACATTGTAAATGTTTTTAGACCTGGTTTATCTGCCAAGCTTGAGCCTCTCTCCCATTGTTGTAAGGTTGCATGTCTTTCTTTTTTCTACAAATACTATCATGGTCAATGCTCAAACCAGCTATCATCTCTATTATGATAAACCAAAACTCATTCCTACTTTGCTTCTTATTCAGCAAGTTGTATCCTTTTACTGTATCTGTCCCTTCATGCTATAAAAACTTATATCATACCAGTTTTTTCTTTGCACATCAAAAAGCCTTATAACTTTTCCCCATCTTCATGTTTTGCTTTTTAATACATCCTACAACTTATAAAGTATTCAGTTAAAAAATCTTGTCCCAATGAAAATTTTATATGTTTTTACCACAAATGTTTATAATAAGAAAAATGTTTATTACTCTTAATATACAACGTGTTTATTTTAGTACTTAGTCATATGTCCTTTATATTATTATAATTGAAAGGTCAACTTTTATAATAATAGCATAATAATAAATTTAAATAACAGAAAGTAAAAATTTTTAAATCAAAAATGCAAAATGTTTTTGATTAGTAGCACTCTTTAATTTAAAATAAAAGAATAAGTTAACATTTCCCTGACAATCTAAATAATAAGAAATTCTGTGAGTTTATGATTTGTGGTAGTAAATGACCGCGGCCCCAGCTTAAAATTATTTTTTTACTTTTTGCAAACCCAGCCCTGAAAATTATTAGATTAACAGGGTTTGATAGCTGGAGCCTGAAAAAATTTTTATAGTACTTAACATATTATAGTTTTATGCTTACATTCACTATTTATTAAATACTGGCATACGTTTATATATTTTTAAAATCTAATTTACTTCCAACAAGATTGCAAGCAATCATTATAAAGTTATGAGTTACTTTCAAATAGAGAACAAGTTAAAATACTAGGAAAGGTATAAGTGAAGGTTTAAAGTTGTATAAAAAAGGAAAAAATGAAGATGGGTAAGAGATAAAAGGTTTTTTTGATGTTCAAAGAAAAAAACTGAATTAATAAAAGTTTTTATAGCAAGTTTTTATGCAATTGAAAAGTGAAGATTTTTTTGTTGAGCTGTCAGCAAATAGAGCCACTATAGATTTCATGAAGATCGTTATTGTAGATATGAAACAATACAGGAGCAAAGATAGAACCTTGTGGTACCCTAAAGTTATTTAAAATAAAAAAGAGCGTAGCTCTTCAAGAATAACTTTATTACTGCAGTTAGAAAGAAATAATTTAATAACCTCAAAACCTTTATATAAAGTAACTAATAACAGAGTGAAGACTAATTTAAGAGGTCAAAGAGTTTTCTAAAATTGGAACCACTTATGTAGCGCTTTTGGAAAGTTTAGCAAAAATTGAAGAGAGTTCTGGAGAACACTTTTTAAAGACTATGATGGAAATCTTGTCTGGAGCTCAAACTGTAGAAGTTTTTAATTGAGAATTAACTTTAGCATTAGAAGCCATAGTGATTTTGATGTCTAATAATGGGTTAATCTAACTGAAAGGAAGAGTGTGGCCATTAGATTCAAGAGTCAAATTAGAGTAAGATTTTTTGCAAAAAACTCTACTTTATTCTGGGGAGAAGTAAAAAGACCCATGAATTAGAGATTAAATATTAGACTTACTTTAGTTAATGACACTGTTTAGTTAATAAGACTAACCAAAAGTCTCTAGAACCTAACATCTGAGACAAGATATAACATTTAGTAAACTGAGAATAACAGAGCTTAACATCCGACAGGACTTTTTTACATTAGCTTATTGCAATAATAAAAGGACATTTGTTCTTAAGAGAGATGTTCTTGTAAAAAAGATGAAAAACATGATTAATGTTTAATAAAGCAACTGTTCAAGATGGCAAAAAATGTGGAGTAGAATGAGGTTTGACTTAAAATTTAAGAGAATTAATAAAAGCTTCTAAACCTTTATTCCATCAGGAATAAAAGCTTTCAAGATGTGCTTTATGCATATATATTATGGATATAAACATATGTTTGCTATTTATTTAGATGCTGTCATAAAATATCCTTTCATTGTAATATAAACTTTAGTATTTATATGGTGTAGTATTTGAAAAAAGAGAAGATGATCAGATGGATGTGTGACTCTAGCAAGACAAGAAAAGGAGGCATAATCTTAGACAGATTAGAAAAAGCATTGTATCAAACAACGATTGTTAGAAAAGATTAGTAATTTAGGTATCAGCATGTAGAGAGGTAGCATCTTCAGTAGAAAATGGTAGTGATAAAAGTAAAAAAATTAAAGAGAGTGCCTTACATATTGTATGAAGGAGCTTTAAGAAGAAAAAAAGTGCTCTAGGTTGTTTATAATCGAGAAACAGCATAAAAGAGTAAGGCTAAAGCCTGATGATGATGATCAACATCATCATCATCATGATTATCATCATCAGACTTAAGCCTTCCTCTTTTATGCTGTTTTTCTAATATAAAAAATCTAGAGCATTTTTTTTGCTTCTCAACTCATTAAGTCCCAATTTATTTTATGCAATATATTTATATTTTATTTCAGATAATTCCTATTGTTTTGAGTCACATTAACAAAATAATATATTTATTTTATTATATATTGTTGTATTAGTATTATTTTAGCTTGTCGTCGTTTGAGCCACTGGGACGTGGGGGTAATATTTTAAGATATTTTAAGTAATAAAAAATTAATTATAAACAATCTTTATTTGCATCATAGAACCATAAAAATAAGTAAATACATAATTATTGTGCAGATAAGAATGTTAATGTTCAAGGTCTTGTGTGATATGAAGCAAAACAAGAAATACACAAAGTTACATTTGTTACAAAATGTACAAGGTTTAGCTGTACAAAGTCTATGTTGACAACTTCTCTGATTTTCTCTCTTCAAAGTAGTATGATTTTTCCATCAAACCTTTCATCTGGAAGCACTTTCCTCTCTGAAGATAACATTTCACAGGCCTTCTTTTTTCATGTCTTTGATGTGATACCAGCTTTTTACTTCAGGACTGATGAAGTCAAAATTTATTTCAAGGGTTACACTTCTATTATTGTTCTATCTAATTATTGTGACTTCATTCTTTTTATTGAATTTGAAACAATATTTACCTCATGGATTTTTGTCAACTATTTTTGCTGACATAAGTGAGCACTTGCAAGTTCTATTTTCTCTGATGGTACCACTTGCACATAACCCCTTATCCTTCAATATTGTCAATAAATGAAAGCTGGTAAAAAAGTTATCAAAAAATATGATTAAAAAGTTATCAAAAAATATGATTAAAAAATAAAATTATGATTAGATGGAGTCTCAATACCTTCCAAACAGTCGAGAACAACTTTTTCACCTAATGATTAACTATTACTCAAATTAGAAGAAACTTTTCCACCATATAAAGAAAAATCATAACAATACCCATCCACACCACACATAGCCCACAATTTATATCTAAATGTCATGGGTTTTTCTCTGATAAATTGTTTTAAAAAGTTTCTCCCATAATAATGAACAATCATTTCATCAACTTACAATTCGGAATGAAAATAACCCCATTTTTTTAAATTAGCATTTTTATCAAACAAAGGTCACATTTTAAAACTTCAATCTCTTTATTTTGCTTTTTTGTTGTCTTGAAAGTGTATTATAGATTTCAACTCTAAATATTAATTTCTACTAAATGCCTTTTTAATTATTTTCACACCTAGATCTTCATCTTCTGACCAGTAATCTTTCTGACTTGACAACGTATGGTAGCCAGATAAAATCAGAAATCCAACAAATGTTCTTATATCATCAAATGCAACATGGATTGAGTGTTTATTTTTATATTTAAATGCGTATCTCCTTGTTTCTTCAACAATTTAAACTAGAAACATCCTTAAAAAAAGCATTTAAATATTTTTAAGAACTTAAAAATTAGTTGGTTTGCTTTTGATATTGTCTTGAAGGTTTTGCTCAGAATTATTACTGAAAGTATTGTACTGAGGGTTTGAGTCTATCCATAATTGATAGTACCTCATTGACTTCTTTTATGCTATTTCAATCGTTTCACGTTCACTTTAATTTCCAGTTTGGTTATGTATTTGAATCTCAAGTTATTCTGGAATATCACTTAAAAAAAATATTTTTTTTCAAGTGATGTTCCATTTTAAAAAAAAAAAACTTAAAAACAAATAACTTTTTGCTTCTTCCAATATTATGAAAACTCTATTCTTTTTCAAAGACATATCAAAGCCTGAAATAAAAATAAAAAATACTAATAAAATATGATGTACTTTATTATATTTTATAACCTGTATTACCAGTGTTCTCATTTGAGTACACAGACTTTAGAGCAGAATTATTTTGTAAAAATTTAAAAATAACAACATAAAAATACGACAGAGTATTAGTATAAAACTGCAGAATATGAAAATCGAGTATTGAGTTACTTACTTCAAAGAAAGTCGTTTTCTAGCTGGTAAACACAATCTTGCAGCAAGCACTAATAAATCTCTTCCAACTAATGAATAAATTGTAATTGGAGTCGAGTTAGACTGATCTCTTATCTGGTAAAATACATCAGGGGTATGTCACCAGTGCTGCCAATGTAAACAAATAAAATATCTCCCATTTTTAAGTCGGTAAAAAATATTTCCCTACTGTCCTTAATTGAGGACACTGGAACGGGTTAAAGCTCATCAACAAATGATCATGATCATGATGATCATGATGACAATAATGATGATGATTGTGATGATCATTATCATCATGATAATGATAATAATGATGATCATATTGATCATATTGATGTTTATATATGTATATATATATACAAAATATAACATGAATTTTGAATTAAAAATATATACTTTAGGATGAATAAATGTTTTTGCAACCCCGGTCACTAACCCGGCTCTTGCTATATTTTATCAAACCCGGCCCCGGTCAAATATCAACCTCGATCACTTAATAATTTGTGGTGAAAATTTTGTTTTGAGGCCATAACAGTTAAAGCAAAATAAAGTCATTTGATTAGCAAAAAATATGCCAAAAAAGCAATGAAGAGAAGAGAAAAAGTTAATTAAAAGTGAACCACCACACTTTAATGGCAAAAGGATTATTATACAATTTTATTTAAATATTTCTGATTCAGAGAAAAAAAGTTCTTGGTAAAATAGTTAAAATAAAAATGACAAAAAGATTTATTTTTTAAATAAACCAACAATCCATACTAAATTCTAACCATACTAAATTCTAAATAAAATGATTAAAATAAAGCATTTGCCTTATCAATGCACTCCATCTGGCTTATAGTTATGTCAGACTGTGTGTACACTTTGCTGCTCATTGAAACAAAAATGGAGAAAAACCATAAATATAATTATGTATATATATTAAAAAAAACAAACTATAAAATATAAATAACATAACATTGAAGTTGATATTTTTTTGGTTTTTTTAAAAGTATATATATGTATATGTATATATATATATATATATATATATATATATATATATATATATATATATATATATATATATATATATATATATATATATATATATATATTTATATACACATATATACATACATACATACATACATGCATGCATGCATGCATGCATGCATACATACATACATACATACCTGCATACATGCATAGATGCATACGTACATATAGAAATTGATAAAGAGTTTTGATTTTTTTGATATTAGTTTTTGTCTGGTTTGATTGCCTTGGATTTTAAGAAAGATGATTTTCTTGCAAGAAAAATTAAAGAGATATTTCATAGATATTTTGTTCAGTCTTCTGTTCAATGTTTTATCAATCGGTCATCAAATCCTTTTTTGGTATAGTATTTTAATGTTGTATTGTTAAAAAAAGTTTATGAAAATGAGAGATGAAAATTTTGCATTATTAGGATGTTTAAATATTCAAATAATTTTATAATACTTTTTTTACTTCAATTATTTATATATCTATCAAATATGTTTTTCATATTTATTATTTTTATTTCTTAATGTAACCTCTTCTTATCTTTATAAAGATAGCTTTGAAAGAATCTCCCGAAGGAATGACTTCTAAACAGTCCAGGTTTTGATATATTTTTAATCAAATTTTTTTTTTTTTTTCTTTTGATAATTTTAAATAATTTTTTTTAATTTTAAATTTAGAGACTACAAATATTTTGTATTAAATCTCTTACGTGATCATTTCTTATATCTTCCTCAACCTCCAGAACAGCTTGCTGCTGTAAATATGCTTTGTAGTTACTTTTTTTCCTTCTATTAGTTAACTTACCTTCTTATGCAAGTTTTTTTCTCTCTATAGGTTCTTTATTTTATATCAAGTTTACTACAAACAGCAGATTCTGAAGAAGAGTTAATAAAGTGAGATTTTTAAAAAATTTTCCTGAATTATTTTTGAATTTCTTATGGTTTTGAATATTGCTTGAGTTTTTTATTTGTAGTTGTGCAGACATGGTTCTAATAAAAATTCTCAATTGCCTTTTGGCTTGTGAAAAACTAAGAGGAAAAGGTGAACCACCTTATGTCAGGCAATTAGGTATACATTTTTACACTCTTTATTTATCAGTTTTTGTTTATTTATATTATTGTTATTATTTAAGTTTTTTATGTTAAATATATAAAATTATAAAACATCAAGTTGACAAAAATATCTATATTTATATACTTTTATATCTTATTTTATTTTAAATAACTTTACAATAATAAAATAAATATTTTAGATTTTAATTCTTGGAGGCATTTTCAATCTACACTTGTGCTTACACTTAAAAAAACATGGTTAAAACTCTTAGGCAAGCATGTTATCAGGGTGTAAAAGTTATTTTATATACAAATTATGATTTTAACACATAAAAACTTTTTTAGCATAAAATAAATCATTTTTACATGTTTTTTCAAGATAAATTGTTTAAGGATGTTTTTATTAAATATAGTTCTTATTTTTGAAATTTTTGTATGATTTTCCTTCTTTTGAGACCCAACATGGCATACTTTTGAAGAAATTTTTTTGATAATATTAGGGACTCTATATATTAGGGACCCTTTTGATAATATTAGGGACCCTGATAGTATTTAATAGTTTTTAAGCCACCCTTATTTAATTTTTTTTTTCGATAATTTTTAAATCCAGTATTATTTTCTGATATAGAACATATTTAGGTGGTGAGAGGCAGACATTTTCAAGAAAGTTGTTTTTTGGGACACCCTAGAGCATATGACTACTGGCAGAATCAACCAGGCAACTAAACCGAACAGGGTTGGAGCAACAAGCGGGCTTGCTCTTACTAAATTTATTATTAGAAATTTAATATAAAAAAAAAATACATAGATAATTTTGTCAACTTGATGTTTTATATTTTTGTTATCATTATTACTAATATTTTATTAGCTTAACTTATATTTTTATTATACGACTTATATTTATTTATAATGGTTATTTATGGATTTATCACTTGCATCTAGTTATGAGTATACTAAAGGTTATTTTTGATGCATCATACAAAAAATGTAGCATGTAAGTTTTAATATTAAATGAAACTATACTAGTTACTTTTTATATAATATAATACAATGATATTACATTTTTATATGGCATGAACCAATGAAATTACATTTTTATATAATATGAACTAATGCATCATAATGTAACATTGAACATTAACCAATGGCATAAATTTATTAAGTAACAAATGAAATGACATTAAACATGAACCAACAATCTAACATAGAAGAAATAAAACTTTTATATATTATATTAAAAGTCACATATAACAGCATTTTAGAAGTTACATATAACATATAATAAAATTTACAATATAATTTAGAAAATGCATTCTGTAAAATATATACTATTTTTTAGTGAATCACATTTAGCAACCATACTAATCAGTTTTGCATCTGAAAAAATTTCTTCTCAACGAGTATGTGACAAGTTAAATTGAATCTTATTTTCATTTTTCAAGGGTTTTTTTTTTAAAAGTAAAATTTTCTTTTATTTAAAAATATTGTTTTTAGGGTATGATTCTAGATACACTAGCACTAGTGGGAAGTTTAAATATATCTGTTCTTAAGATTGCAATACCTTCCCTACACAAGCTTGTTCTTGAAGAAGAAAAAAGAGGTGGGGGAGATAATAACATAGATTTGAGGTGAAAATTTATTTATATTTATTAGGTCCAAAAACTTTTTTTTTTAGCATGAAAATATTAAGGAAGTGTTAGCAAGTATTTAAGGTTAAGAAAAATTGGTACTATAAAATATAATTATTACAAATTATTATTTTTATGAATAAAGTTGATTTCAAAAGATAAAAAAAAACAACATAAAAACTTGAAAAAATAAGAAATTAAGTTATAGTATATTTAAGCATTTAAATAACTTACAAAATAAAATAAATAACAACTTTTGACAATTAAGATCTTGTTAACAGTTTTTGATTAGATTAGATTAGATTTAAAATGGATAGAAAAGAGGCTGCACAGTTTACTTTAATAAAATTGAGTAACAGAATTTCTGTGCTTAGATTCAAAGTGTTATATTTCAATTGCTTATATTTATATACTGGGAAAATAACTGCATTGAACACAATCTTCAAGCCTTCCTAGAAAATGCGTGGGGTATTTCAACTTGTATGTCCACTTATGAGCATTTTATTTTAGACAACTTGGTGACGTGAAGTTTTTTTATACTTAGTGTTGCAAAAAAAGTTAAGTTTCAAAAATAAAAAATGAAAAACTAACAAAATAGGAAATTAATTTAAATAGAAAAAATTAATAGTATTAATAATTTGCGTACTGTTTTTGTTTTTTATTACTTTAGAGTGGTTGTTATTTTCAGCAACAAAATTGGGTAAGGCAAAGTAAAAAAACACAGTTATAAAAATTTTTTTTTTTTTTTACCCCCCCCCCCCCCCTTTTTTTTTTTTTTTTTTTTTTGGTTTACTATGTTATTGGAAAAATATACATAAACAATTATTAACAATTATTATTAATATTTGTAACATAACAATTAACAATAATAATTATTAACTTTTGTTGTATTTGTTGTAATTGTAACATAACAACTAAACGCACGGAGCCAAATGTTAAAAAGTAGCTGGGATCCAAATCTAAAAAGCGCTAAAAGATTGGAGATAAAATGTACAGGAATAGCAAGGCAATATGAAACAATTAGATTATGTGAAAAATGTGTAGATGGTAGGGCCTAATTGAAGCCTAAAAACTTATGTTTATATCTGTGTGCCCCTTACTTAGAAAATATGATGAAAGGCTTAAATGGTATAAAAATCTGAGTGTGATCAGATGTGTATCATTCAAAAACATACAACAAAAAGATTTTTTTAAATACAAAAAAGAAAAGATAAATGGTTACAAATCAAATATATGACCAGCGGTATTTAAAGAAAAAACAGTTTAAAGAAATGAACAGTGGTGGGATTCAAACTACGAACATTCTGTATATGAAGTAAACGTCTTATTCAAATAAGTTAAATATGCCTATACTTATGAACGAATATATGTAATTATGTAATAAAAAAAGTTGTACATAAGAGTATACGCACACATTACATAGATGTTTTCATATAGGGACAATATATACTTGTTACATTAAAATTTTAAAATATATTTTACAAACAGAAAGCAATTTTTATTTTTCGCTTTCCGTTTTTTTTAAAAAACAAATAAAATATAGGAAAATCATTCTTTTTAATGTTTTTTTGCTTTACCTTGTTTAAAAACTTGCAAACTGTCGTGACCAAGTTGTCTAAAAAAAAAATACTCATGCGTGGACATACAAGCCGAAAAACTGAACACATTTCCTGGGAAGGCTTGACCTTTGATTTTCTGACCACAACTTGAAAAAAATTATTTTTCATTAAGCAACAATGACAAATTGAATAGGCAGAGACAGTAAAAATCTTTCAGAGTTGCGAGTTTCACTTTCACAAAGTAGTTTCCCAAATGTAGTGTCTTGTGTTTTTATTACACTGCCCTTGATAACAACATCCAAAATCTATCTTGATAAAAGTGCTTGTCTTGCTCTTCTGAGTAAGCTCTTCTTCTAGAAGTGAGAGTTAAAGATATAATTTTGTGATTAAAGATAGGATTTTGTGTGACATTCTTTATCTTATTTTGATTGAATATTTTATGAGAACCTGAACAAACTCCAGATAGTTTTCAGCCTTGTGATTACCCAGGAAGCCATAAACAACTGCAAAAAAACTGTTCCAAACCACGGTCCGTCCTGTTCAGGAGTTTGGCCAACTTAATTCATTCTATCATTTTCTTGGTATGTGATCCTAAGAAGATACCATTTCTAAGCTTTTCTAAGTTTCAAACAACAAAAAGAAGAGAAGCACAAGCACCTAATTGCTCGAGGAAGTGGAAGTAATTGCTCGAGGAAGTGGAAGTAATTGCTCGAGGAAGTGGAAGTAATTGCTCGAGGAAGTGGAAGCAATTGCTCGAGGAAGTAATAGACCATGTTAATGCATTTTGATACAATGCAAGCAATAATGATTACAGAAATGGTGCCTGTGTTTTTCTAGGACAGAAGCTGGAAAAAGACCTTTATTTTGTATGTCATCATTACATACTTAACTAATCTCGACTATTACGTTTAATGAAAGCATGTTAGTTGACATCTCTAATCCAGACTTTGCCATCTTTAAATGGTTTCAACAATTCTAGAAATTTGTAGATTAATTGAACTACAAAACTGGAATTAACAATGAAGTTGCTAGTCCACACAGAACAACAGAGATGATGTTTTATTGTTTACCATGCTGTAGCTTGTAAACAAACTGCCTAGATATGATTATTGCAAATTTCTGATATTGTGTATTACTTTTCTTAGAGGCATACCTGCTCGTGGAGTCAGAATTATGACTCCTGGGGCCATGTACCATTCAAGCTAGATGATAAAACCATTGTACACTTTCACGATCTGGATGATTAGTAGATAATTTAAATTAACTAAATGTGAAACTTGGATTGCCTTAAAAAAGCATGGTTTATAGCTCTTCTTGGTTGATATGAACCTAATAAAAATTTGAATTAATTGAAATTCTAGTTTTCTATCAATAGGGAATGCAATATCAGTTTTGGTACTACCGGTAGTACCAATATTTGCTTGTATAATGTCGTTTGGTATTACCAGTATTTGTTCTCTGAACACCAATCTTAATACCAGAATTTTTATTTAATATCTTTTGAAATTGCCCTGTTTTTTCACTTTTAGTTATATGTTTATAAACTAATTAATGTAATCTCCTAAATAAACTAAATTTTGAATTTAAAAAATGCGTTTAATTATTTAATTTTCCTCTAAATGTGAACTTGTTTGCACTAAAAATGTGTCTTTAAATATTTAAAGTGGCACTCTAAATATTTAGAGTACTTTCACAAGGTAATAGAGAAAATATAAATAATATTCCGTTTACAAAACGAATTTCTAAAAAAAGAATAGTATGAGAACACCTTTCGAACAAAGATCGGTATAACTACTTTTAGACATTAATAACGATTGATAGTATTCACTTTTATTCATCATTATTAACAATTGCTACGCAAATGATTTCCTCTGACATTATTTTTGCACAAACAGTTTCTTGAGTTAATGTTAAAATAGCCATAGTAATAAGCTTAAGAATAAATAATACAAGTGAAAACAACAAAAAGTAGTTTAACATTGTATAGATTATATAATAAATTTTAATATTTAGTGTAAATCTTTATAAATTAATGTTATATACCTAACAACATTGTTCTCTTTTAAATGAAAAGCATTACACATATATGTCTGCGTGTTTGAATTCTTATAAGATGAGCATTTTAATGTTTAATTTTGAACTTAATTGAGATTAATAGATATCACTTATGGAAATTGCATTTAAAAAAGATCTAACAAGATCCAAAAAATGTTAAAAGCACTAGTGATAGTAATAATAAAAAAAACAGCAGCATGGCAGTATTTCAAGTATGACAAAGAATATATTTTTTGTAACTTTGTTGTGTGTGAAAAATTGTTTGTATGTGGTAGCAGTACGAGTGAACTTAATACGCATTTGTGAAGCACTCACCAAGTCAATATCTGTCTCAATGAGCATAAAAGATTTTGTTAAAAGAGCTCCATGTTATTTTTCCATCATTTGAAAATCTCAACCAAATTTCAAAAAACCAATCTAGAAACGTAAGTGCACAGCGATGATTATAAAACTGCCTCAGAAATTTTTCATCATTTAAAAGTTATAAATGACAACGTGTAAAAGGATTTGATTTGATTGAAGAGTACAATTCTATAATTAAAAAAAAAAAGAAAACCAAAAACAGTATCTTCTTCAAGTAGTACATGGCCATAGACTCGTGTTCGCAGAATGCTAGAAACTATTGTTTGTGTTCGCAGAATGTTAGAAACTATTGTTTGTATTTGCGGAATGCTAGAAACTATTGTTTGTGGCAAAATAAATGAGCAACTTTTTCCTTTTATTTGATATTTGTGAATAATATTTAATTAAACTTATTCGATAATATGTTTTAAACTTCTTACTGTTTCAATCCTATTTAGAATTTTAGTTTTGGTTTCATATTAAAGAATTATAATACATAACTTTTTATTATTACATAGCTAACTACAAACCTAATTAACTAATAACATTCACTAATAGAATTTTTAATTTACAAATATAAAAATTATTTATTTTTATTAATTATTTGTTTATACATGCAACATACTTATTGTACCTCATTTTTAAATTTTAAGTTTTTGCTATACATACTGTAGCGTCCAAAAGTTTGCGGACAGTCATAAAAAAATTAAATTTTACTAATATTTCAGCGCAGAAAAATACAAAGATATATGAAAGACTATAATGTTACCTTATGCAAAGGACAAAATGCCTCGAGGATGGATATACCAACAGGATAACGATCCCAAACATCCAAAACAGCCAAATCGGTTTTAGAGTTTTCATAAAGAGTAAAGTTAACGTTTTGAAGTGGTCATCCAATCACCTGACTTAAATTCCATTGAACATTTTAAACATTATGGAAACACGTTGACCGTCGAATGAAAGGAATCAAGCCTACAAATTATGCTTAAATATGGAACTTAATTCCCATTGACGTTTGCATTCATTTAATTGATTCTGTGCCTCTTAGATGCCAAGCCATTCTTGATTGTAATAGGTATCCTACAAAATACTAATGTGGTATTGCTTTTATATAAATTTGTGATCAAATATTGTTGAAAATTTGTACTATTTAAAAAAAATATGCTTTTTCCGCAAATTTTTGAACTCATCAAAAATCGTTGATACCAATATAAAAATGTTAATTAGATAATCATTATTTGTTCGAAATTTAATTGTAAGCTTAAAAACCTTTTAATTGGTATATAATATGTTGGTTTTAGTGAAGTATGTGCTGATAAACAAGTAAAATTCTTTTTTTTTTCCTGTCCGCAAACTTTTGGACGCTACTGTATATATATAATATATAATTATACTAATTAATTAACTATACACATGTATAGCTTTTAATTGATTTATTAACAGTCTAATTAAGTTTAAATTACTTAGTAAAAAATGTAAAAAAATTGTTTCTCTGCTTTATAAACTAATTTTATACTTAACCCCTGAAAAAATACTAACAAATTTCCATTCCAAACCTAAATAAAAACTGTTGTTTTTTAAGTAAAAATTTGCAGCAAAATTAATATTTCTACTGCTTGCCTGATGATTGTTTTAAACACATGAAACTCCGAGTTGCTAAACTTTATTTTAATATCAATGTTATTATTGATATTATCTATTTAAAGTTAAATTCGAATAAAAAAAGGGTGCGTATAAACAATTTTTAAATATTTTTATTTAATAATATATTAACGATATTTCGACCTATTGTGGTCAGCGTCATCATGTAATGGTAATTCAATCAGGTTAGTCAAGTAATGGTAATTCAATCAGGTAAATTAGGCAAGGTAATATAACAACTTATATATTTATAAACACGTCGTATAACAAAATTTGTTATACGATGTCATAAATTTAATATATGACTTTTGAGTGTGTGTGCGTGTTTCATGCAATTTTTATTTTTTTATTTATAGGAACAGCTACGTTTTATTAAAAGAAATGTCTGAATGCGACTTTTCGGTGTAAACCTTATATGTGAACCATATGATGGTTTCATTTATTTTGCAAGTTCTTAATTATTGAGATCTTCATCGAGTTTAATGAACTTAATTTATATAAAATTGTTCTACTACGAAGATATGTATAAAACGATCTTTCATAAAATTGAATTATAAAAAATAAGTTTACTATAATTTTTATTTATCTTTCAAGATAACATTTTTTGTAGTAAATGCTGTGAAAATATTAATAAATATTATATTTATATAAAATATTTTAAAAACTTTTCAAATATATAGTTTAAATTCCTTTTTTTTTCGGTCAAAAGATAACCAAAAGTAGTTGTATGTTTTGGCCCTAATATCGGTAATAAAAATATTTAAATCTTTGATTTAAAAAAAGTAACATCCAGGGTCGGACTGGTAAGGAAGGTTGGGAAGGGGGGTTTCCCTCTGGGCCCCTGTCATGCCTGAAGGTCCTGGTTCTCACTATAAATCAAGATGCACAAGTAAAACATGCAAAAATACAAATTAACAGTAACTATTGTTTATATGCATTAATTATATTTTATAATCAACATTGTTATTTCTTGGTAAACATACTTCAGTAATTATAAAAAAAAATCTTGGTAAACATACTTTTTTGTAATTATAAAAAATATAGAATGAAATACAATTCGAGTTCATCTTTAAATAGGGTAAAATTGGTTAATCTAAAAAATTTCTCATTTTTTAAGACAAAATTATTTTTGGAAAATTTTTTTAAATGTAATTTTAAAATTCTTATATTATGATAAAATAAAATATAACATTTAAAAATAAAATTAAAACTTGGGATTTTAATTTGTGTTAATGGCTATGCTCGTTAAACAATAAAATACGGCAAATTTGTAATTTAAGGAAAAAGCATAAAGTGATTGCTGCATGCAACAACGTTTATGCTTTGATTTCTAAAATATTGTAATATTACGCTGCTTGCGCAATGTTATGCTCAATATATGTGCACCTGCTTCAAATTATTTACGAACGAATGGCTTCGAACTTCTAGTTGCCATGAAGATGATAGAAATCACTACAAATCGCCTCATTGTAGTCCGTGAAAAAAAATTCCCTGATATCCTGATGAAAGCTGAATCATTGGCAAGATTGGCTAACAATATCATATCTGAAGCTAACAAACATATCGAAGAAACTTTTGAAATTGAGCTCCCACAATATATAGCTCAACAAAGAAAGTTGATGCCTTGGTGAAAATACGAGTGATAAAAGCAGGTAAGAATTTTAGGACCCAGTGAGGCGGTGTAATGTTAATGTGTTCTATGTGGGTACTGCCACTACAATCAAAGACCGTTTCAATGGAAATACTGTTGTTATATTTAGGGATATTGCTTGTCTGGATCCTCAAAACTTTCCATCTTTGCGTTACCATATTGACAACGGTACTTTCCATGATTTAGCCAATATTGCTGGTATAAAGAGGAAAACACTGTGCACTGTGATAACATCAATTACAACTAATTTTCTATTTGTTAGTAAGACTGATGAGACTGAATCAAAGAAATGCAACTCAAAAAAAGACTGCAACAAATGTTTGAGTTGCGTTCTTCGTTTTCTCCATCGCTACAATTGACATTGTTCTGCATATTCTAATATGTATGTTGCATATAAAATGACATTATGTCTCCCTTGCACACAAGTCAAGTGTGAGCAAGCTTTTTCGAAATTGAAGGTTGTGAAAAATCGCCATCGTATTTTGTTGGGTGAAGAGCACTTCGAATCATCTATTTTAATAAATGTTAAGAATGAAAACTGATTACGATGATTATACATGAAAACCCTGGCAACATCGGTAGTTACTTAAATACCGATAGGCAAAGCGCCTGATTTAGTTTTGGCTTTACCAGTGATTTCTCTTAAAAACTTACCAAGTGCGTTTTGAATTTTTTTTCTTTTTTCTTTTCAAGTATGTCAAGATAGTACTTTTTTTTTAAATTTATTTTTTTTCTTTTGAACTCTCTAGCATAATTTTTGTAAATGGTTTTATTTTCAACTGATTTGAATTTTATGTACTTAATAAATAATTTTTGTTTAATTGTTGAAGATTTTCTTAGTACATTGGTTATCCATGGGGAGGTTGTTTTTTTTTAAGTTTTTGGTTTATTTCAATTTTAGGAAAATTTGCGTCATAAATATCATAGAATGTTTTAAGAAAATTGCTATAAGCTAAGTTGGCGTCCTGAAAATGATCAATATGGTGCCAATGAAGCATAGATAATTTGTCATTCAATGATGCTAAATTTGCTTTGCTATAAATGCGTTTATAAAAGCTATTTTTTTTATCTAGTGTTTATTTAGTATCTGTATTTATAGAGAAAAAAATCGGAAAATGATCTATGATATTGCATTTAATGATTCCTTTTTTAAGAGAAACGCTCCGTTTTTAAATAAGTCATTGTAAAACTCTTTAAAGTTGTGTTTGACGTGATGCTGTGAACAATCAAAATTAAAATCACCAATTATATAGTTTAATTTCTTTTCGTGGTTACTTTTTATAAAAATAACTTTTTATTGGTTTTGGTTACGGTTTCAATTACGGTTCTACTGAACCGAAATTAACTAGCTAATTGTAATAAAAACGATTTTAAAAACTCTCTGGGAAAAAGTTTTTGAATACTCTTTAAATTACTTAGATATTCATTATAAAGCTCTTAAAATAAGTTTTTTTTTTTATACGGAAAGATGTTAAAATTTTAGTTTGAATTTGTATTAAAATTGTAATTGAACAACATTTTGAAGAATGCCAAGGCCAAGCACCGAAATTTGGAATCACTTTGATGAAGAGGACTACACCTGATGAAGAGCGACTTGTTACTGCAAAAGCAAGTATTGTTTTGCAATTTGCAAGTTGACGGACAGAAACACATCTGGCATGAGATCACATTTGACAAGGAAACATCCTGTTCAGTTTGCAGCCCTGGAAAAAAAGTGCCATGTTCCTTTTGATCAGTTAGAACAGGTGCAATAAAGTTTAGAAACGTTTTTACTTTTTTAATATAAATATTAACTTTTATTTTCATATGTGTTAGTTATTATTACTATTACAAGACCAAGATTTAACAAGATTTAACGATAAATATCAACAACTTTCAATAAATGCTGATGAATGTTTCAATATTAGGTATTTTAACAGGTTTCATATTAGTTTTTAGACCTACAATGAAGACGAGGCTTATGAGCAGGTCCGAGATGATAAGACGCCATTAGTGTTGGGCAGTAAAGTTAAACACGGAAGACTTTCCGGACCATCAGCAGAAAAGGTCCAAAATCTAAAGCATTGGGTCAAATACAAGCCACAAGACCGTAAACAGCTTAGAGGAGACATTGAAATTGTCAAGTTCTTGGCTCGTTTAAATTTGCCATTCTCTTTGGTGAACATGAAGCTTTTAAAGTTTTTGTTCACTACTGGAACCCAAAAATGAATGTGAAGGCTGCAACAACATTCTCCCGGTTCAAGTATGCAAAATTTTAATTGTTTTAAATAAATTCTATTTTGGGGGTGGAGAGTCAATTCAATGGGAGTTCCAAGAGAACTAAATTTTTTAAAAAGCTACTTTTTTAAGACCAATCCACGCCAATTTTTTTTTGGTTTTCTTAGTAGGTAACCAAATTGATATGTAACGAGAAATACCAATTATAACCGATTTTTTATTTTAGTTTTAGGTTGCCGTTGTTGTACAAAAATGTGTGGATGACATTCTAAAGGAGGAATTGCCAAAGACCGCTGGATTTGCAATCTCAACTGACCTCTGGCAAAGCAGAAACAATGATGCATACCTAGTACATTGCACTATGTGAGTGAAGACTTCCGGTTAAAGATGTTTGTGATTGGAGTTTTTCCGTTTTCCGGACAACATACAGCTGAAGCCATTGTTCTTCGTCTGGATAAGTATGTTTTAGTATTTTATTTTTATTAGGTTAAAATTTCTGTAAATTAAGTTAACCGTTTGAATTATTTAGATAACTTTTTGTTACAAAAAAGCAAAACCCGCCATTTAGTTTAAAACTAATGGCACAAATTAATACTTTTATTTATATCTAAAATAACAACAAAAGTATTAGTTTGTATTTTAAAATATCAAAAAGCAAACAACTAATTTTACTTTGCTTTTCAGGAATGTCTCAAGTTGGCCGGAAATAATGGAGTTTCGTCCGTTGTGTGTGTCCATGATTCAGCCGCTAATATGAAGGCGGCAATTAACAATTGCAGTTTTGTAGATGCATCTTTTTTGTGTGCTGATCATCTTTTAAATTTGGCAGTTGAAGCAACTGTCAAAGAAAAAAAAGGTTTTAACAGTTTGGATCTTCACGAAGCAATCCAAAGAGCAACGTTAGATTCAAGATGCCACAAGTCATCTTTGTCTGAGCAAAAAATTAAAAAAGAGATAACTAATTTTTAGTTTAACATCCTTTTTAGCTTTTATAGCAATTTAGTTTATAGTTTAATACAATACAAGCGCAATTTAAACTTCTCAGTACACTTTGTGTGACAAAAGTTTTTAAATGATAGCTATCATTAATAACTGATAAAATATTAACACTTAAAAAGTAAAAACTTATAACATAGTTAATATCAGTTTTAATAATAGTAAATAGTACTAATCACCTTTTATGTTATGTTTCTTTTAATTCTATTTTAATTTTTAGCTAAAGCTGTTGCTTGATGGCAGTGATGTTGTTGGCAACGATAATTTGAAACTTGTAAAAATCATCACTCGCGTAAAAACACGCTGGAATTTAACTTTCATGATGTTGGAAAGCATTGTAAAAATGCGTCGTATCCTCAGCTCCATTAGAGACGTTCCTGGAAAAAATGACACCAAACTAGCTCTAGTCATTCCTTCGGAAGATGAGTTCAATCTTTATGATGAAATTTTGCCTATTTTGAGAAGAGTTGCTGAGATTTCAGAATGTTTCTCTGCTGACAAAGAAGTAAGTATTCACCTCGTTATCTCAAACATTTACACACTGAGGCACAAATGCCTGGATTTCATCAATGCTGGTTGGGGCATCACCAACAGCACAAATGTTTCACCAAAAATTGGTGGAAAACTTAGATGTTCGTTTTCCGGACACTGGTTGTCAAAACCTTTTTTACTCTGTTGCTAACTTGCTTAACCCCTTGTACAAGGGAAGAGCTCTGAAAAAACTGGGTGGATTTGATGAAGCTTATGAGGCACTGATTACTCAATCCAATTCTTATCAGGAATGGATTGATGCAACAAGATTATTCAATGAACGGTTACATGCTGAGATCCAAGGTCATGTTTTAATATGATCCTTTCTATAATGTTGGAATGGAAAAAGCTCCTGCACTTATGACTTCCTATTCTGGTCCGGCTCCACCTGCAAAGTCGGACATTTTCACTAAATGGGAAATATTTCAAAAACTCCCAGGGGTTGTTGGTGTGGACGTGCTAGAATTTTGGAAAGCAAATATGTACAAATTTCCTATCCTTGCTTAAGCTGCTAAAAAATGGCTATGTGTACTTGCTTCCTCAGCATCTTCAGAAAGAGGCTTTAGTGCCGGTGGTGTAATCGTCTCTTATAAAAGAACAAAATTGCAGCCTGAACAAGTTGAAAAATTGTTGTACATTTAGCAAAACTACCCTATTATCCAGATTAAAAGATGGTTTCTAACCAGTCAGGATGAAAAAGAAGAATTGTTTGAAGAGGCTTCTACCAATGACTCTGGGAATTCAGCTGCTTCAAGTCAGGGACCTTCTACTTCAACTCCTACATCAGCAGTTGAAATGGATGACTAACTTAAATTGGTTCATTGCCTAAGTGGCGTCATTGGTCTATTTCACTGGTTAGAGTTTATAAAATTTGCCATATAGTGATTTAGTGATTTCAATAAACATTGTCTTTGAGATTAAATTTTAATATTTTTCTTATATTAAGTCACAAGCACAAACCTTAACATGTTAAACATGTCAAGCCAACAATTTATCAAGTAAAACATTGTTATTTTTTGTTTTTATTTGTTTTTTGCTTCAGCTTAAGTCTTAAATAAATTAAAAAATCAAAATTACAAATAAAGTTTTGTTTATTTCTTTTTTTACATTAAATAGTTCAAATATGTCAGTAATTTTATTAAAGTTATTTAGGTTTTTAAAAGAATTATTTTTTTAGTCGGAAAAAGTAATATCGTAATAAACCGATAAGTACCGTTATCGTTTGAGTTACGATATGAGTTACGATATTTATTGAACAATAAATATCGTAATGAATCGATAAATATCGAAACTTTATCGTGCAAATTTTTTGGATACGATATTATTGTAATATAAAAAAACTTACGATAGCGCATTCCGATATCTTATCGTATCGTAATAAGAAAAGTTTCGAGACGCAGACCCTTAGTTTGTTCCTTAAATGCTCAAAATAGTGTAATATTTTATGTGACTAAAGGGTTTATCTCTAAATAGTCGGAATTCCTTTTGCTCTCCTGTAAAAGTATGTTTTAGTGAGATACAAGCTATTGCCATGGAACTACCGATATACTTCACAAACAATTGTTTTTAATTAAAAAAAAAAAAAATTTAAATAACTTTGAAAAGTATAAATATGCGCTGATACGAAATCTTAATTTAAGTTGTACTTCATTTTTAATTTTTGTCGTAATCAAGGTACGACTAATATTGATCTATACTTTTTATTACACAGTATATGTATGGTTTCGCGCAATCAACGATGTATTTAGAATTAAAAAAAAAAGACTTTAAAATTGTCGAAATTTTAATGTGCAAAGTAGTCTACAAAATATTATAAATGAGTAACTTTAGTAACTTGACCAACTTTATTAAAACAAGGTTTTAATGCTTTTTCTTGGTAAAATTCATAGTTATTGCCTATTTTGAAATCCTATGCTTAACACTTAAGCTTGGTTTTCAATAGTTATAGAAATATTGTACAACAATGTTTTATAATGGAAACATTTTTTTGCGAAAGCTGCACAACTTAACGTTGGTTGTACGACGAAATCTACGTTGTAAAATATAGAATCAAATCAATTTCGGCAACAACTGTTGTACTACATTTCTACAACTATTGGAAACCAAGCCTAAGCTCTCAATACCTCAACGACTTAGAAATACTTTGATGTTTATCGCTTTAGGAAGTTCCATGTTATATTGAAATGGTTAAATCTTTATTGTTATTTTAATAATCCTATTATATTTTGTTACTCATTCGTGCGTGTTGACACGTTTTTTTAACGAAGAGTAAAAACTCTGTGTTAAATCACGTTTGATTTTATGATATTTTCCTTTATACTTTTGTAAAGAAAAAGTTGGTGTGAAATAGCCTAACTAAGACCCGTACTTTTACCGGTCCGGTCCAGTGTTTATTTTTTATACAATAAAATTGCTTTAAAAAATAATAATAATACAACAATCAAAACAGATTATTGCATACTTTTTAAACAGAAAATTGTCTGTGTGACGTATACTTTTATTTATCTTAAGACAAAAGGAAAAGATTGCAATCTACTTAAAAAAGACTGGTCAAAACGCAATTATATTAAGAATAAAGATGTCATTATGACATCGTAAGAACTTCAACACTGACAAATAATAAATTATTATAAGTTAACGTTAAAGTCTACCTTAGTTAAACGTTAAAAAAGAGCCGTACAACGTAGAATAGTGTATGATACAAAACCATTTGATGCAAGACTTAATAAAAAAAGTTATTAAGAAATCTAGCTAATTAAAATGTTTAACCAAAAGTTATATAACACAAAGTACCACCGTAATGATTTATCTGAGTTTAAGTTTCTCGTAACAGGAGGAGCGGGATTTATTGGCAGCAATATCGTTGAATATTTAATCAAATTTGATGCAGGTCATGTTAGGGTTCTAGATAACCTATCAAATGGATATTTTGAAAATATAAAAGATTTCATGGATTTACCAAATTTTGAATTTATTGTTGGCGATATTAGAGACTATAGTACCTGTAAAAAAGCTCTCGAGGGAATTGATTTTGTAAGTCATCAAGCGGCTTTAGGATCAGTTCCGAGATCTATTAATGATCCAATAACATCAAATGATGTAAATGTGGGTGGATTTTTAAACATGTTGCATGCTGTTAAAGAATCACCACATGTTAAAAAAATGGTTTATGCGGCATCTTCTTCAACCTACGGAGACAGCCTGAGTTTACCTAAAATTGAGGGAAATGAAGGAAACCCTTTATCTCCTTACGCCGTTTCAAAACTTGTGAATGAATTATACGCTGATGTTTTTAGTAAAGTATACGGATTACATACAATTGGATTGAGATACTTTAATGTATTTGGCCCAAAACAAAATCCTAATAATCCATATGCTGCAGTAATACCAATTTTTTGCAAAGCTTTTTTAGAAAAAACTGCACCTACAATCAATGGAGATGGTTTTACCAGCAGAGATTTCACTTTTGTAGAGAATGCTGTTCAAGCTAATATAAAAGCATTGCTTTTTGATGGTTTGGAAAAACATGAAGTAATGAATATGGCTTGTGGAGACCAAGTTAGTCTAAATGAAATGATTGAAATGTTAAATAAAATAAGTAACCAATCAATAATAGCAAATTATGGTCCTGAAAGAAAAGGTGATGTTAAACACTCAAAAGCAAGCATTGATAAAATCAGAACAACAATAAACTACGAGCCATTGTTCAAATTTGAAAAAGGATTAGAAATTGTATACGATTGGTATAAAAATAAATACTAATTAAATTTCTAATTAAAATATAACTTTTTTTTTACAACTTTGTTGTTTAATAGTATACAACATTTTTTTTTTTTAATGTTGGCAATCTTGATCTTACATGACATTGTTGAGAAGCTTTCTCTGCTTTTTTAGCACATTATGTATTTATACAAGTTCTCATTTATTTTTGTATTAAATTATAAGGAATTAAAAAAGTAATACTCTAGATAATGTATTACGAGGTAAACTTTTTTAATTAATAAGTAATATGTAAAAATGCGGAAAAGCGATCAGACGTGTTTTGCTTACGTTTAAACGTTTTATAAATTTACAAAACAATTACTAACTTTTTTATCTATTTCTAAATACTTAATAAAAATAAAAATGGCTAAACACGCAGAAACACTAAGAATATGTACCTATAACAATGATGAGAGAAATAATGCACTTACAAAAAGAAACAATTATGGCTTTTTTTCGTGAAACTACAAGCAGTTTAAATATCAAATTGAAACGCTTCAAAAAGATGATTATGATGTAAAAAAGGAACTTTGTGAAATTAAAGAAAGCATGAATTTTATTGGTGATGAATGGGAAGACAAAGTCGATTGTAAAATGGCAAAGGTTTTCAAGTAAATAACGAATGTAAAAAAAGTACAAGGAAGAATCAATAAAAAAGCGTAGACATTGAGGGTAGAAACAACCCATCAAAGATGTCTGCGTTGAACCAACGTCGAAAACCGTTCGCAAAAGTTGTTGCGGAAACGTTGACAAAGTAATCGATTTTTTAAGAATATGTAACGTTGTTAAAAAGACGTTGATTAAACGTTGTTGCGTAACGTTGAAAAAACGTTTTTGAAAGACGTAACATAAATGTCGCAACTAAACGTTGAAAAAACGTTAATTAAAAAGCCTTGCATAAACGTTGTTAAAGCAGTCAGTTTTGCAAGGATTTGTAACGTTGCTATTAAAACGTTGATTTAACGTGACTCAAAGACGTGTATATATATATATATATATATATATATATATATATATATATATATAATATATATATATATATATATATATATATATATATATATATATATATATATATATATATATATATATATATATATATATATATATATATATATATATATATATATATATATATACATGTATATATAAATATTCTATTACGAGTAATATTTGTTATCAAAGTATTTTGTTAATGTAGCGTGTTGATATGGTTTATTATGATTTTTTTTGTTTATGAAAAACTTCTTTAGTATAATATGATGTGTGTATTTCTTTGTTAAATTGTAATTATTTTTCTCAAATTGTTATCTTCTTTTTGATAATTTTCTCAAATTATCAAAGAGAAGATAAAACTGTGTATGAGTTGGACAAATCAGACATGATCTTTTAGTTGCCACATCACCT